>NW_025885169.1:0-39156 GCF_002878395.1 Capsicum annuum
CCAAGCCTCAACCATGAATCACACACTGTCTAGTCTATGACTCATCTAACCAAGTCGTAACCTCAGCATACGATCCATACCCATGATCTGTATACCTGGCAGAATGAAACACTCGAAAGATCAAACACTGTCCACCTTATGAGTCGCCTATACGAATCGTAACCATGCCTTATGACTCATACCTTCAATTCATATCCATTCTTGTTTCTAACACTATCCCAATGACTAACACTTGTGATCTTACGACATGACTTCACCACTTGTTCCCCAGCTTACACCTCATACCATGAGTTGTAATGGGTATGAAGAATGAGATCCCAGGAAATTTTCTTAGGGTCCAAACCTGGGATGCTTTAGTCTCCCCCACTAGGAACATTCATCCCCGAATGATGGATAAGGTAGGGGTAACCACACATAGAATCATTTGCGTTATCAAACATCAGTCCCACCTTTGATGTCTTTACTCTTACCTTTATATAGATAACAAGGATACAAGAGATACAACTTTTCCTTTAACAAACTCAAAAAATAAAGATGTGTTCAAGAATACATACCTTCCGCATGAATACCAAAAGCAGAAAACAAGAGTAGATACTTGGACTTCATGTCCTCTTCCTCTTTCCACGTGGACTCTTCCACCTTGTGGTTCCACCATAAAACCTTAACCAAAGCCACATCCTCGGTTAGCAACCGATGAACTTGAATATCCAATATCTTAATCGGGACTTCTTCATGAGATAGAGAATCCGAGATATCCAACCGTTCCAAAGGCACAATCAAAGATGGATCATCAAAACACTTCTTCAACATAGAAACATGAAATACCAAATGAACCAAACTCAAGCTAGATGGAAACTCAAACTCATACACAACGTTGCCCACTCTTTATAAAAACTCATAAGGACTAATGTATCAAGGAATGAGCTTTCCCTTTATGCTAAACCACACTACTCCCTTCATAAGAGACACCTTAAGAAAAACCTTATCCCCAACTGCAAACTTCAAGTCTCTATGCTTAACATATGCATAGGACTTTTGATGACTCTGGGCAACTTTAAGCCTATTCCAAATCACCTTCACCTTTTCCATAGCTTGACAAACCAAATTCAGACCACATAAATCAGCCCCACCGATATCAAACCAACCAATAGGAGATCTATACCTCCTACCAAACAACACCTCAAAAGGAGCCATACCAATACTCTTATGATAGTTATTATTGTAAGAAAACTCTATCAAAGGTAGATGCTTCACCCAACTGCCCCTATAATCAATCATACAGGCTTGAAGCATGTCTTTCAATGTCAGAATAGTTCTTTCTGCTTGCCCATCCAATTCAGTTTAGAAAGCCGTACCTTAGTCCCCAACCTTTTCTATAAAGACCTCTAGAAATGGGACGTAAACTGCATATCGTGATAGAAAATAATAAAAATAGGCACCCTATGCAGTTTCACAATCTCTTGAAGATAAAGCTTGGAATCCTCCATTGAAAAGCTAGTCCGCACAGGCAAGAAATGCACAGACTTGGTCATCCTATCCATGATGTCCCTAATCAAATCAAATTGTTTCTGAGACCGGGGTAGACCGGTAAAAAAATCCATATTCATCTCCTTCCACTTCCATTCAGAAAACTTAATCTCTTGACACAACCCACTAGGCCTCATGTGCTCAACCATAACTTGTTGACACACAATACACTTAGACACAAAATCAACCACATCCCCCTTTATGCCACTCCACCAATAGATCTTCTTAAGATTATGGTGCATCTTAGTAGAACTAGGATGGACAAAATAGCGTGACTCATGTGCATTAGCGAAGATCCTTCATCGTAAACCATCTACATTAGGAACACACAACCTCCCTTGGTACTGCAAAGTACCATCACCATAAATCTCAAAATCCATCATATTTTTCCCACCAAGGCTACCTTTGATTTTTATCAAAGCAAAATCCAACACTTACTTCTCCTTAATCTGTGCACTAAGAGATGATCTAACCACTTCTTGCACCACCACACTACCATTCTTGGAGTCCAAAATATGAACCCTAAGATTTGCCAAACGGTGAATATCCTTTACCAATTCTCGCTACCCTTCTTCCACATGAGCCAAACTACCCCTGAAAACTTGCTAAGATCATTAATAGCCATGTTAACTTTACCTGGGTAGAAGTGAGGACTCATATTATAGTCCTTGAGAATCTCAAGCCATCTCCTATGCATGAAATTAAGCTCTTTCTATGAGAACAAGTACTGCAAACTCTTATTATCAGAAAAGATATCTATGTAGACCCCATAAAAATAATGCTGCCATATCTTCAAAGCAAATACAACGGCCAACAACTCCAAATCATGAGTAGGATAGTTCGTCTCATACACCTTCAACTTCCTGGAAGCATAGACTATAAGCTTCCTATGTTGTATCAACACGCAACTACGACCAACCCGAGATAGATCACAATAAACCACAAACCCATCATTGTCTTTTGGCAAAGTCAGAATTGGAGTTGAAGTTAACTTATTCTTCAACTTCTCAAAACTTCCTTCACATGTATCCGACTAAGAAAACTTAACCTTCTTCCGAGTTAAATTAGTCAAAGAAGCAGCTATTAATGAGAAATTCCGCATAAACCGCCTATAATACCCAGCTAAACCCAAGAATCTCTGGATATCAGATAGAGTCATAGATCTAGGTCGCTTCTTCACCATAACTACCTTCTTTAGATCTATCATGATCCCTTCAGTAGAAATGATATGAACCAAGAAAGTCATAGAATTCAACCAAAACTCATAGTTAGATAAATTAGCAAAAAACCATTTTTCCCTTAAGGTATGCAATGCCATACGAAGGTGATTAGCATGATCGACATCAATCTTTAAGTACAATAGAATATCATCGGTAAAAACAATGATGAAGAGAGAAAAATAATGCTAAAACACTCTATTCATCAGATCCATAAGTACTGTCAGGACATTTTCCAATCTAAATGACATAACCAAAACTCATAATGCCCATATCGAGTGCAAAAAAAATCTCAGGGATATCCACCTCCCTAATCTCTAACTGATGGTACCTACACTGAAGATCTATCTTAGAGAAGAACTTTGCACCTTGCACCTTATTCAATTATTTGTAGTCGATGCACATATGAAGAGAACCACCCTTCTTGCGCACAAACAACACCGGTGCACCCCATGGGGAAATGCTAGAATGAATAAACCCTTTGTCTAGAAGATCCTTAATTTGATCCTTGAGTTCTCTTAACTCAACCAAAGCCATTTTATATAGAGAAATAGAAATTGGATGAGTTTCCGGAAGCAAATTGGTACCAAATTCTATTTCTCTATATGGAGGAACAGCTGGAAGATCTTTTAGGAAAGACCTTTGGAAACTCATTAACCATAGGGACAGAAGACAAAGAAGGATCGTTTGAATTAGAATCTTCAACTTGGAACCAGTGATAAAGACAACCTTTAGAGATTAACCTCTGAGCTCTAAGATAAGAAATAAACTTCCCCTAGGCGCAAAGGAACAACTTTCCCATTTTATTTTTGAGCTCACTAGGAAACCTAAAGATAACCCTGCGGGTTCCACAATCCAAATTTGCAAAACAAGAATGCAACCAATGTGTGCACAAGATTACATCAAAATCTATCATACCCAACTTAAATAGATTCTCCAAAGTCTGCCTTCCACTCATAGATACCACACACCCCCTATAGACCCGTTCAGTAATGACCAGATCTCCTACTGAGGTAGAAATAGAAAACAGATCTGAAATAATCTCCTAATTGAAATCAAAAGATATAGTTACATAAGGGGTCACATAGGAAAGGGTAAAACCTGGATCAAGAAAATAATACACATTACGAGAGAAAATATGTAACATACTAGTAACATCAGGCGATGCCTTAGATTCTTAACAGGATGCCAAAGCATACAACCTATTCTGACCAACACTGGAACTAGGAGCAGTAACTGAACCATCTACTAGGTGTAGGAATAAAAGTTGAAGCTACCTTAATCTTATTCTCCCCTGTAGCAACCTTGTTAGATAGACAATTCCTGATTCGATGGCCTACTTGGCCATACTTAAAGAACTTCTCCCTACCTTTCTTGTAGAATCCCCTATGAGGACGACTACAAAACCGAAAAGGATGAGATGAAAAAATAGACTGACCTCTGCCTACCAGAGACTGGGCTCCTTGTGCTCTAGAATTATCATCGCTATGATAATGCCTATCGCCTAACTACTAGGGGTAAGGAGCACTGGCAGTAAAGAAGGAACTAAAACTCCCCTACTTCTATTTCTGTCATTTCCTACCACCTCTACCACCTTGAGACTGTGCACCTCCTTGATTAAAAAACTTACCCTACTTACCCTGCCGATTCCTATATTCTGCCTTCCTTCTCTTTTTTATCCTTAACTTGCTGCATATACATAGTCAGCCTCAACATGTCCATATCCCCCATGAGCAAAGAAGTCTTACTCTCCAGAATTAGATCTCTTTTTAGCCCAGAAGCAAACTTTATCTTTCTTGACCTCATATAAGCCATGAAGTCAGGAGCATACCTCAACAACTGATGGAAATTCAAAGTATACTCCTTCAAAGACATCTTTCTTTGCTTGAGGTTCACAAACTCCGCTATCTTAGATTCCCTAAACTATTGAGAAAAGAACCGATCCATTAAGGCATTAGAAAAGGCCTCCCACTTACCATACTCTTCTACATCACCCTTATCTTTGTCCCATTCCTCATACCATAGTTAACCGACCTTTTTGAGCTGATAAGATGCGAGTTGCAAAGTTTATTCCTTCCACATTAGTAGCACTTATTACCTAAAAGATCTTCTCCATCATATCAAGAAAGCCCTATGGGTCTTCCTCTACCTTCTCTCCTGTAAAAGTCCAAAGACCTATCTTCATAAACTATCTAAGCCTAGTGGCCTTAGCTAATACAACACTATCTGTACCCTGCTCGACCTAAGTAATAACTAGTCGGGTAATAACATGCATAGACTGATAAAACTCCATATTTACAATGCCCTTAGGGACCTGAAGAGTAGAAGGAGGAATAGGAGGAACTCCAGTACAAATAAGAATAGGACCATAAGATCAAAGATGTACTCCAGACGTAGGAGGTACCCCTTTAGCATTATCCCCAGATGGAATGAAAGAATTTCCTTCTTCTCCATATCTAGAAGCCATGATCTCAAAGATGAAGAAATAAGGATTAGAGGACATTTCAGGAATGAGAAGTCAAGCTTAAAGAAAAAATACAAAGAAAGTGAAATATTCCTAAATGTTTTGTAGCCTTCTCCTTATGAGTATGGTGTTCTACACACCCCTAAAAGAGACTCTACTCACAATAAATTTTTGGAATCCCAATTGACCATAAACCTAGGCTGGTGCCAACCTGACAAAGTCAAACTGGGGCCTTGTCATAATGGGCATCCCAAGTCTTTCTAGGACCGGAGATGACCCTTGTTACCTAACCCAACCGTCAGCCACCTGCCCTGAATTGGCTGAATTTTGAGCTTTTAATAAGTTAACGTAAATGTCCTTATTAAGATGCTGGGATAGGGTCACATACATGACTGACCCAACCGAGTTTGTCCATACCAAGACACCCATCCATACCATACCAAGGGGAATATTGAAACATAATGTGATAATCAAATCCAAAATATAATATAATGGAACAGTGAGAAATTATGTTCGATGATGCCAGCCTCCTAGCTTATTCTAATGCCAAGGTTGACACTAATACCGATCCTGCCCATACTAACCCATAGAAGTACCACAAAGCCTCTATCCAAAAGACTACAAATATCCAGTTGGGACATGCCCTCAACCACAGCCAAAACTAATATCTAGAAAGAAGGTAAAATATCTAAGAATATCTAACAGGAAATAATGCCTTTTGAAATGATGGAAGATCACCACTTTAATCCAATAAGTTGTCCCTAAATCAAGTCATAACCTAGCTTATAGTTGACACTTACCCAATCGTAACAAAGCCTCAACCATGGATCACAGACTGTCCAGTATACGACTCATCCAACCAAGTCATAACCTCTATATACGATTCATTCCCATGATCAGTATCCCTGGCAAAATAAAACACCAGGAAGATTAAAGACTCTTTACCCTATGAGTCACCTATACGACTTATACCCATGCCTTATGACTAATACCCTTAAGTAGTATCCATTCCAGTGTCCAAGACAATCCCACCAACTAACACTATTCAACTTATAATAGGACTTCACCACTCGTACCTTAGCTTACGATTTGTACCATGAGTAGTAATAGGTCTGAAGAATGAGATCTCAAGAAATTTTCTAAAGGTCCAAACCTGGGATGCTTCAGTTTCTTAAACGTGGAAGCTTGAACTTTTGATCTCTTAAAGAAAAAGCATGAAATTTGTTCTAGGGAGGAAGGAGGGTTTCTATGTGATTGATTATGAAGTTAATGGGCAAATATAGCCCTTTTGGAAGGCCTAAATTCCATTAAGGATGGATTGAGGTTAAGGGAAATGACTCAAATAACCCTTAGTTCATGACCAAGGGTCTAGATGGAATAAAATTAGGGCACTGCGAGATCTAGACCGGTGGAGTAAGCCTCGCACCGCGGGCTCTAGTTCGATAGAGTATGCCCTGCGCCAAGGGCTCCAGTCTGGAAGAGAAAGACCCGTGTCGCAGACTCATCCTGGTGGCCTCACTATTTTTGTTTTCCAAAGACACCCCTATGCCCATTTGAAAATCACGTAACTCTCCTGAAATATACTATCAACCTTCCTAAACATGAATCCACTTAAAAGCCAATTTCTTAGGGTCGGGAAGACCAAAATAAAAATTATCGAAGTTTAGGGGTCTTGAAAATGACTACGCCCTTAACATTTAGTGAAAATTTTAAGTCTTGGACCCTTAGAGCATGCAATTAGAAGGTGAAATGAGCTTAGGATCTTATGGGATATTACAGTTGACTTCATTGGTAAATGAGTTGTCATCTCTAGGAAAGGTTTTATCTATTAAGGAACAGATAGATAAGATCTTGAGAGTCTTACCAAAGTCTAAGTGGGGATGTCAAAGTTACAACCATAAGAGAAGATAAGGATCTCACTAGAATGTCCCTTGATGAGTTAGTTGGTAATTTGAAGGAATATTAGATAAACATGAAGGTATAAAAAAGAATGAAGTGGTTAAGGAAAAATCACTGGATTTAAGGGCATCTGAAAGTGATGAATTTGAACTGCATGAAGAACAAGTAGCCTTCATTACAAAAAACTTCAAGAACTTTTTCAAGAAAAAGGATCTGACAAGAAAGGAACATGTAGCAAGAAGTGATCCAATGACAAAAATCAGGCAGGATGCTACAAATGACAAAACTGATTATTAGATTAAGGATTTTCATATCTGGGATATTGAGTAAAAAAAGAAAAGAACTAAAAAAGAACTAAAGGAGATAGAAAAGAAAAAGAAAGAGAGGGTTATGCCATGGTAGTTGTGTGGGTTCAAATTGAGAAGAATCAAACTCAAAAGATGTTGATAAAACTACTCTCATGGTACTTGGAGATTCAGATATAGATGAGGAATTAATGAGTATGTTAATTGATGATTTTCAAGAACTAACCTCTAATAGGGATGTCTGTTCAGTAGTGTTGCATGCTTAAAGTTCGATTAAATTAATCTGGAAACTTGCAATATTTCTGGTGAGAAGGAAAATTGTTCTCGAAAGGAACATGTTATAAAACTTGATTCATATAATCTGAATCTTAAGTCTGAAGTTCCAAAAATATCTCTCTGTGAAAAAATATTATGAGTGAAAACCAGAAAATAATTGAGTTAGATCTTAATCAATGCAAAAATAATTATCTTTATGAAAAAGATAAAGTGAGGAAACTAATTCAAGAAGTGTCTAAGCCAAAAATGGATCTTGAAAGAGCAAATAGATGGACTAACTCATCTAGAATTGTAAACAAATTGAGTGAAAGAACTTATAATGAAAAGGTTGTCTTAGGATTCTATAAAGAAACTGATGTTACAAGGGATTTGTGTTACATATGTCGAAATCTTGGACATCCTACTACTGAGTGTCTAGTTGTTGCAAAGAGTATGGATAGAAGAATAAATCTAGTTTAGAAAATTGGCTACAGGTTTGCTCAAGCTAACAAAAAAAGTGTCAAAAATAGGCCGAGAAATAGGTCCACAAACCTGTTGCCTAGGTGGGATAAAAGAAATTTAATTCATCTATTTGATCACAAAAAAGGATCTACGCTTATCTGGGTGCCTAAAATTAAACCTTAGTTTATTTTACAGGTGAAAGTGAAAGGAGTAAAGCAAGATTAGTGCATGGATAGGGCTTGCTCAAGGCATAAGATTGGAATAACATAAAGTTTCTTTCACTTACCACTTTTAAATGGGGGATGTATCTTTTGGAAATATAAAAAAGGGCAGCATTACTAAAGTTGGAAAGATTGGGAGAACTAAACCAAAAGCCTTTTAAAGATGTCCAGATTTGTAGTGCTCATTTATGGGGGAAGCAAGGGAGATTATTTTTCAATACAAACAATTAGATAAGTACGACCATGTGCTTGGACCTGGTCCATATGAATCTTTGTAGACCAATGAGGGTAAGAAGAAGAGAAGAAGAGAGGATAAAAGTGAAACTTTTGAGCATGCACAGAAACATGTTGTACCACCTAGTCTAACTGTTATGCTGATTGAGGGTATATTAACAGGGGGAACAACAAGTTAAGAAATTGACCATCAATAACACCAATACAATCAGCTGATATTTTCTTAGAAGTTCACAGGAATTGGTGCTAATAAACTACAAGTATCAAGCATTTGTATAAATGGTTGAACCTAAAAAGGTCCATCTATGGAGGAAAAACTACATAAAGTGTGGGATTATGGGCAAGATTTCAAGCTAAGCTTAAAGAATCTCACCTTAAAGCCGTCAAAAGAATCTTGAGATTTCTCAAGTGAATCAATGACTTGGGACTATGGTATCCAAAGGAAAGAAATTTCAGTCCTATGGGCTATAAATATGTTAAATATGTGGGTTACTTAATTGACTAAAAAAAGCACCACAGACCTAAGTAGAGAGCATTTTGAAAAGAATAAGTTAGACTTGGGGATGATTAAAATTGCATGAATTCCCCTCAATGATTGGCAAGCATAACTATTTTAGTTTTAATATTGTTAGCTAAAATATTATTCAGTTTAGTCTTGTAGATTTAATTGGGTGTCCCAGTTTCAGATTTTTGACTCTTCTAACCTAACTTTGTATTCGACTGTGCAGAAAAATAGGTACAAACAAGCAATTGTGACCATAAAGTTCTTATTAGGTATGTTATTGTCACGACCCGAACCAGTCCTGGTCATGACGGGCATCACAAGCCCACCATGGGCCCGAAACAGCCCCTTAGACGTACTCAAGAGCACAATAGAAGTAAATAGCAAATGCCAACCAAAGAAACAAAGAGATAGATAAATTAAATGAAAATTTGAGAGTCCAAATGAAACAACCATAACATCCTAATACTGTCCACAAAAGCCTCTAATGTAGGATACCAACTAAGTCGGGACATGCCTCCGACTATGACAAATATATCCATAAATACTAGAACTATAAATAAAACTAAAGAAAATGATCGGAGCTTGTGAAGGATGAAGATTCATCACTTCAAAACTAATCAACAGGAGAATCAATCTACCTAAAGATGCACAGGATCAGAAGAAAATACCCAAAACCTACATTATAAAATTATGCTACGTCTAGGGATGATCAATAGGGTGAGCACTTGAATGCAATCCAAAGGAAAGGAATAGAATATTGCAATTTCTAAAATCCAATCCTAAACCACATGTACGACATTTATATATATATATATATATATATATATATATATGATTTCCAGAATGAAATAAGGGTCATGATTCATAATAGTTTAAAATATTACCCTAAACTATGTAGCTCGTACTTACATATTTGACACTCACGGACTATATGGGTCTGGCTCACTAGAAGAAGGGCCCCAATCCATGTTAGCTGCAAGTACCGAGGAATGGATAAAGACTCCAAGGTGATAGCGATCAAAAAAATAATATTTGCATCAGACACAGTCATATAGACCCCTAACGTTGGCAAATATTATTTTCAGTATTGGTCTCCCTAGGACTACACCTTCTCGGTAAGATACACAATTCCCTTTAAGCCCAAATTAAAATAATTTTTACATAAACCAGCCAACAACCATGGATTCTTTTAATTAAGCATTTCCAACTTAGTATCGTCATACCAATATGCTTGCAAGGTATTCAATTTATGTAAAACCAATCGACTTACCAAAATTAACTCCAATAACAATTTAAAATCCAAACCATATCCACCAAGGGAATCCAAATCCTTTTTATTCATTTATCATTCAATGGAATGCAGTGATTTTAAAAAATTATTCAAACTATGTAAAATTCCACATCCAAAACCAAGATTAAAATGTGGATTGAAGTTAATGCCATTACCATACCAAAAATTCATTAATTTGGTGAAACCCATGTCACCCATTTTAACCATTAGAACCATACACCAATTCATTTCCAAAAGCCAAAAATTAAAGCATGAACAATCCATTAAAATATAGGAAAAGTAATGTAAGTGTTAACAACCAAAACCCTTAATCCAATTTCATACCCATCACTCAAAACATATGAATATTGAGTAATTTAATGCCACAATGTATAATACAAGTAAGGGAGTGAGCAAGATACCTGAAAATTACAAGGATTTTAAGAGAAATCAAAGGTTAAAGCTTGGAGAACAGAATCCTTAAGAAACCCTTTATATTTCTTGCCTTGGAAGTTGGAGAGGGGAGAGAGATGTAATTTCAATGAATTGGAGGTTTTTCTAGGCTTAGGGAATGTTTATGCTGTTTTAAAAGTGCAAAGGACAAAATATCCCCCACCCCAAGACAAAAATAATGAACTACATAAAATTTACATAGCAATGTGGAACGATGCTATCACAGTGGATAGCCAGCATGCCATGCTCTTATCACAGAGGGTAAGTGGTCTGGCACACCACTATCGTGGCTCCTTACAGCCTCGGGGTCCTAAAATAATCCGAAACCCCTTCTGAAAACTTTCCTAAAACACCCTTTTAATATCCCTTATTATGATTCAAGTTAAAAATTAACATTACGCATGCGGGAGGGTCAAAAATAAATTTGTCACAAATTTTTGGGGTCATACATTATCCTTCCCCCTTTGGACCATTCGTCCCTGAATAAGAAGCTAGGACATTTTTAGCACACTAATAGATAGAATATAATGGAATCCAAGGAAAAATTCAAAAATTGACAAGAGAGAAATGAAACTGATACCTTAAGCATTCTCGCCAATCATCGAGAACAAGAATGGGTACTTGGCTTTCTTATTTTTTTTCAAATTCCAATCTAGCTTCTTCCACCTTTTGATTTCTCCAAAGCACCTTCACTGAAATATGTCCTTAGTCCCCAATTTCCAAACTTGCCTATCCTATATTTCAACCAGGACTTCCTTATAGGACAATAAATCCCTCACGCTAACATCCTCAACAAGCCCTATCAAGAACCAACACATTTCTTAAGCATGGACACATAGAAAATGGTATGAATCGAGGCCAAACTTGCTGGTAAATCTTATTCATAAGAGACACTCCCAATCCTTCTTAATATCTGATATAGACCCAATGTAACAGGGACTGAGCTTCCCTTTCTTTTCAAATCTCATGACTTTTTTCAAAGGAGAAACCTTTTAGAATACCCGATTGCTAACCTCAAATTCCAACTCCCTTTGCCTCACTTCCACATAAGACTTTGGACGACTTTGAGCAGTCTTAAGTCTTTCTACAATCACCTACACCTTCACCATGTCTTGGTGAACCAAGTCATGGCCAAAAAACCTAGTCTCACCCACCTCAAACCACCCAATAGGAGACCTATACCTTCTACTATGGAGGGCCTCAAAGGGGCCATTTATATGCTAGAATGATAACTATTATTATAACCAAACTCAATAAGAGGCAAATGGTCAACCCAATTACCTTTAAAATCAATCACACAGTCCCTTAACATATCCTCCAAAGTCTAAATAGTACACTCCAGTTGTCCATCCGTTTGAGGGTGAAACATTGTGGTAAGGTTCACTTGATACCCAAACCTTTCTAAAAAGAATGCAAAAAGTGAGAACAAAACTTCATACGTCAGTCTAAAATGATAGACACTGACACTAAATGCAACTTAACTACCCCCTAAATGAATAACTTGGCATAATTCTTCCCTGAGTAGCTAGTCCTCATAGGTAAGAAGTGAGTAGACTTGGTCATTCTATCCACAATGACCCAAATAAAATCATACTAATTTTTAGACCGTGAAAGACCTATAATGAAATCCACATTAATTATCTCCCACATCTACATAGGAAATTCTATCTCTTGGGAAATGCTACCCAACCTCAAATGTTCAACCTTGACTTGATGAAAAATCAAACACTTAGCAATAAAATTCACCATATCTCTTTTCATATAATTCTACCAGTATATTTCCTATGAAGCCAAATGAACTATATATCTGGACTCATGAGCTTCAATCAAAATCCTTTCCCGCAGCCCATCTATATCAGAAACACACAACCTTCCTTATTTTCTCAAAATGCTATCTCCCCCAATCTCAAAAGCCATAACCTTTTGTTGACCTACATCATATTTGATTTGCATCAGTATGGGATCCAAAACCTATTTATCCTTGACCTTGGCACCCAAAGATTATTTAACCACTTCTTGAATTATTACCCCTCCATCCTCGAAACCCAAGATGCAAACTCCAAAATTAGCCAGCCAGTGAATATCCTTAAACAATCCTCTTTTATCCTCCTTGACATAGGACAGAATCCCTATGGATAACCTGCTACAAGAATTATCAACCACATTAACTTTACTTGGGTGGTAGTGCAAAATTATGTCGTATTCCGTAAGTAGGTTGAGTCACCGCCTCTGCCTGAGATTCAGTTCTATGTAAACACATACTATAAGCTTTTATGGTCTGAATAAATGACAACATACACTCCATATGAATAATGGCGCTAGATATTCAAAGCAACGACCACTGCCTCCAGCTCTAGATTATTAGTCGGGTAATACCTCTCATAAAGCTTAAGATGCCTGGAAGCATAAGCTACAACCTTACTATGTTGCATCAACCCACAACCCAGTCCTACATGGTATGCATCATAGTATACAAAAAATCCACTAGTGCCCTCTGGTAGGGTTAAAATTGGTGTAGAAGTCAACTTATCCTTTAACATCTCAAAACTGCCTTCACAAGCATCGAACAAAAAAAAACTTTACCTTTTTCTGAGTTAACTTCATCAATGGAGCAGCAATCGATGAGAAACTTTTTGTAAACCTCCTATTGTATCCAGCCAAACCCAAGAAGTTTCTAATGTCGGTTGGTGTCATGGGTCTAAGACATTTCTTAACCGCCGCAATCTTTTGTCGATCTACCTTGATCCTTGAGAAAAGTCACAACTCATAGCCAAAATTCACACTTAGAAAATTTTGCATACTATTTCTTGTCCTTAAGAGTTTGCAATATGATTCGGAGGTGATTTACATAATCCTCCTTACTTTTGGAGTACACCAAGAAGTCATCAGTGAATACTATAACAAAAAAATCTAGAAAATACATGAACACCCAATTCATAAGATCCATGAAAGCAGTCAGAGCATTAGTTAACCCAAATAACATAACCAAAAACTCATAATGGCCATACCGGGTCTGAAAAATAGTTTTGGGAATATCAACCTCCCTAATTTTCAATAGTGATAGCACAAATAGATATTAATTTTTGAGAAACACCTAGTATCCTAAAGTTGGTTGAAGAGGTCATCAATCCTCAGAAGAGGGTACTTATTTTCATTGTAAGCTTATTCAAGTTATGATAGTCTATACACATTCAAAGAGATCCATCTTTCTTTTGCACGAAAAGTACAGGACCACCCCATAGAGAAACACTAGGATGAATGAAAACCTTATCAAAAA
Source organism: Capsicum annuum (assembly GCF_002878395.1). Taxonomy (NCBI): domain Eukaryota; kingdom Viridiplantae; phylum Streptophyta; class Magnoliopsida; order Solanales; family Solanaceae; genus Capsicum; species Capsicum annuum. The sequence goes on from NW_025885169.1 coordinate 14,090, forward strand.
GATCCTTTAACTGCTCCTTTAGTTTCTTTAATTTAGCTGAGGACATCCTATAAGGAAAAATATAAATGGGATGGGTATCCAATAAATGGTCAATACCAAAATCTATTTCCCTATCAGGAGGAATTCTAGGAAGATTATTGGGAAAAACTTTAGGAAATTTATTAACCACCAAGATAGATTTTAGAGAGAGACTCTCAGAGTTAGAATCCTTAACCTGAACTAAATGATGCAGACACCCCTTGGATATCATTTTTTGATCTCTAAGATAAGAAATAAACTTATCTTTAGATACCATGGTACTCCCTTCCCATTAAACCACTAGTTCATTAGGAAAATGAAATGTGGCCTTTTGGATCCTACAACACAAAGAATCATAACATGAGTGGAGCTAATCCATTCCCTAGATTACATCAAAATCCACCATATAGTGTTCTATCAAATCCATTTATATATCTATATGATGAATAGATACCACACAATCCCTATTTAGTTTTCTAGCAATAATAGACTCACCCACTAGAATAGAAACAGAAAAGGGGTCAAAAATATTTTTTAAGGACCAAAATCGAAGTTTACATCCTCATAAGTGGTCACATAAGGTAGGGTAGAATCCAAATGAAGCAAATAATAAACATCATGGGAAAAGAGCTATAACATACCAGTGATGATATCTAGGGATGCCTCAAATTCCTGATGAGTAGCAAATGTATATAAGTGATTTCATACATTACCGGTGCCATATGTAGCACCCTTAGATGTAGGATTTGAAGGAGTGGCAAATGGGAGGACCTTATTATCTCTAGTGGAAACTGTAGCTATAGGATAATTTCAACATAAATAACAAGGCTAACTATAATTAAAACACAAATTACTGGCCTCCTCATAATGTCCACGGTAAAGCTATCCACAAAAATGGCAAGGATGGTAAGGCAGGAATGACTAAGCTCCACTGGCATAATACTGCACACCCTGGACTTAGGACCACTATTATCCTAAAAATGATGATCAACTAAAGCCTTAGGATAAGGAGCACTAGCTAATGAGTAAGAATTTCCTAGTACTTCTTCTTAGTCCAGTTCCTAACATCTCTCCCACTGTTCTACTGATTATCATCCTACTCTACGTACCTAAACTTTTTTCTCTGCCTTTCTTTCAAGTCTATCTATTTTACTTTCTCATCCTCTACCTGTTGCATGTACATCTTTTGCCTCGATATGTACATATCATTATTCAGCACAGTAGCCTTACATTCTAACACAAACTCATGGTACAAACCATAGGCAAACTTCCTCATTCAAGACCTCATATTAGACACCAACTCTAGAGCATAACAAGATAATTGCTGGAACTTTAGAGTAGTACCCCATATTTCCCTTGCTCAATTTAATCTTCAGTGCATGAGTATTTCCATATAAAATTTTCAAAATACTTAGAATTTTTAAGGTTAGAACCTGTCTTTGCATAGGAAATTCAGTTAGATTTCCATCAATATAAAATTTTCCCAAATTCGATACTCAAATGAAGGGTTATTGTAGTTTTTGTAAAGCAATATGCCAAAGTAGGCATTACAATGTCGCGGAGGTAGTCCAAATGGAAATTATCAATTTCTAGTGTGCCAATGTGATAAGTCCATGTTGCTCCAATGTTCCAGTTCCTATTTGGCATTTTTCAGTAAGGCAACGCGATTCCACCATATCGCGCCAAGGAAAATTTTCCTAATTGTCATTTTTTAGTGTGACTCTGTAATACCACCGCATCGAGCCATAATTCCATTTTTCAATTGTCCCTTTTAAATAGTTTCCAGCCAAGGTCTAGTGGCTCACCGCAATGCCACCACATCATGGTGAAGGTAAAAATTAGGATTTTTAGTGACAAAAATTTAATTCTTTTTAGGGGTAATTGGGTATTTTTCATGATCCTAATCAGTCCTAACGCGTAATTTAAACCCCTAATAACCTAATTAGTTATTATTTACTCAATTTCTCTCAAGATTAAATCATTCTCTCTCAAAATAGAAAGCTCTAGCCTCCAAGAATCAAGAGCAACTCTCAAGAAATCCACCTAGAAACATTAAGAACTCATCTTCTTAGGTATGTTAGGTGTTTATCTATGGGTTTATTTCACATATAGAGTCCAAGAATCCATTTTTAAAACTACAAGATTATTGATTCATGATTTACATGCCTAAAATAGGATTATATTCATGTTCATGACTTTAATTGACTTTCAATCCATGATTAATTATAGATTATATGAAATTGAAATAGCATGTATATTGAATTGTGTAATTCCTGTGTTATAATCCTTGAATTGGGAAGTTTGGATAGTGTAGTTATAATGTTTACATGTTATCCATGATCATTAAGTTATGCTTCCCATGTATTTGATAGAATGTCCATGTGAATTAAATGGTGAAATCATGACATGTTAGCATATGTACAAGCTTATGCACAACAAGTGTTTGATAAAATATCTCTATGAATGAATTATGAAAAAGTAGACCTTGTTATGCTTATCAAGATCATGCTATGATTTACTTTTCATGCTATCGAGTCCTGGGGGTATCTAATACCCAGAAATTTAGCTGTTTACCTAGAGCTATAGTAGTTAAAGAATAGTCTCAGTCATGTTGCAAAATAGTAGTACTTAGTCTATTATAGAACTTAGTGAACTCTGTCCAGTCCTGTCAGTCAATACACTCAGTAACAGCTCAATCACACCTAGTATAGTCTATTGATCAGTTTAGTGTCTTTCAGTTAGGAGTAGGATTCAACACTGAGTGAATCCAATGATAGGGGCTCACCTGCCAGTAGAGGGTGTGACCCTTAGAAGAACTCCTTGCATTCCAAAACTATTAGATAGCATAGGTTGAGACATCAACCTACCAGTTGAGGATTGATGAGGTGTTTTAAACATTCCAATTGTGGGTACCACCATTCTCATTTAGGGCACCATCTATATGAAGGTGACTATTCAGCTTGTCTTTACTTGTGGCATATTACTGACACCCTTCCAACTGGGGTTATAGCTTGGACCCTAAATCTATTCAGAAAGGTATACGTTGGTTAGATAATTACCTCCTACAGTCTTAGTTTTAGTCTCAGCATAGAACTCAATTTAGTTCTAAAGAACCAGGATTATTAGACATAGTCAATCAGATCAGGAACTCAGTAATCAGTAAATCTCAGATATTAGTTACTCAGTTATTAGAAATCAATACTCAGTGATGTTGGGTGTATTTATGCAATCTAGCATCACTATTCTTGCCTTTTTAGTCTTATTTTGAGGATGATTCTAAGCTATAATGTTCAATAATGAGATAAATTTGTTAATACATGTGTCTACATGGTTCAAGGTGAATTCCAAGCAAGTTTGTACTTAAACAAATCAATTGGAGTTTAATAGAGAAAACTAGTTTTTTTTTTGCATGAGCTACTTACTTGTCTAGCCTATCTTGTTGGATTCTATTGTTTTCTATGTTTTCTTTATGGTTTTAAATGTGTTATTTTATATGGAACTAAGTGTTAAGAGTGTACAAAGTTCACATGAGTTAAGGAAAGAGTTGAAACTTGAGTTAAAGATCAAAGTGAAATTTGCCTATGCTTAGCTCTTGTTTCTATTTTGTTATGTAGGATGTTGTGTTGTTTTAAGCTCTAAATTATTGTGTTTAATTCTATAGGATGTTTGGGTAATGGATTATGATGACATAAAAGCTTCAAATCAAGTGGTAACAACTCAAAAAGGCTCAGATGGCTCAACGAAGTCACAATACGCAGATTGACGCACTTTTGGACCCCTGGAATGTCTTGGGAGCGTTTATAGTGATGGAGTGGCCAATGGATGGCTGGAAAACACCAATAGAATCATAAGAAGCCTAAAATTGCTACTATGTGGCGCGTGTTGGTCCTGGAGGCAATTAGCCCACAACGCAGCCTCATTTCGGTGCCCCCTTTGCCTTAGAAAAATTTCCAAGAACAAATTCTAGAGAGTTAGGGCGATATTGAGGCACCGCTCACCTAGTTTGGGGCTCAATAACTGAAGGTTTTCTTGTCCAATACGGAAAGTCCTTGCTCCTATACTATAAATACCTGTTATATCATATTTTTTTACGTACTTTTTTGGATAGCTTTTGGATGTCTTATGGCACTGGAGGCTACCAAAACTTCTCTTTAGGGTTTTATTATCTTTAATTTAGTTTCTTTTATGGTTTTTATCATCATTCCAAGGGATTGAAGGATGAATATTTCCATTAAAGGATAAACCTCCTTTTCCAGGGTTAAGGCCAAGATCATGACTACTTTGTTTTGAATTAAGTTTGTTTAATTGATTATCATTATGGTTGTTTGTTTATTATTGATTTAATTATTTTGCGGATTGATCGAACATCCTTAGAATACAGGTATTGTCGACCTTATGATCTCGGAAGAAGGAATAGGGAGATAGAATATGGGAGTAAACAATGTATGGTTCTTATTTCTTTATAAAATAAGGAATTGGAATTAGCATCTAGGATAGAGATGTACTTAAAAGCCTTACTTGATTCACATGTAGGATGATAGCTTTAAAATACTTAATTGGATTATTGCATCCCCGCTCAATGATGTAGCTGTAATATCCAAACTAGGTAAAAGGTTAGAGGTCGGGAGACATAATCATGCAATTAACCCTACGAATCAACAACCACGAAAACTAATTTAACGAATGAATTTCAAAAACGTAGTAGGATTGTTTGTAATCCTTAACCCTGGGCTTATATCCCTTGATTGTCCAAAGTCATTATTTTTCTGCATTAGTTTAGTTTCAACTTAAATTATTGTCAATTCTAAAATTCTATTTCCTACTCTCCTCAATTGGTTGAACTAGAATTGGATAGGCGGCAAACACAAGTCCCTGAGAGATCACTACTTGGGCTTTCTTGAAGCTACTATATTACTTGATAAGACCACTTACACTTGCGTGTGCGCCTAGGCAAGTTTTTGGCACCATTGCCGGGGATTTGTTATTAGACAACTATCTTATTTTTAGTTTTTCTATATTAAGTTGTAAATATTTTTTGTTTAGTTTCCTTTTATTTTCCTTTATTTCTATTTTCCTCACATTCTTCTTGATATGTCAGTCTGGGATAGATGTTTTTCGAGTGATGGAAATTCTTGTTGTTTTTGTGGAGGACACCATCTTGTGGCTTACTATCCATAATTTTTATGAAAGTCCGGGGACGAAACCTTCACAATATGATGCGGATAATTCAAGGAAGTCTAAGTAATCTAAAATTGATATTATGGAAATTATTATGGAGCCACTACCACCATGCCTATAGTGGCTAAGCAAAGAAAAATATGAGGAGGATATTAGCCAATGTGTGGAGCAAACACAAGAATCGCATCCACTCAATTGTCATCTTAATCTTGAGACTGAAATTGAGAAGGTGAAATAATGTGAGTGTGTAGTATATTGTGTAAATTTTAAAGTAGGATTGGTTGGGCCACATTCGAAACACTTTTCTACATTATGTTTAGATGATGTCTTGTTTGTGGAATTATTTAAAATAGTGGAAGAGTGTGAAGATGAGGAACAATAATCCTATATTCTTTATTTTACGGCAGACAAGCAAATTAAAATGTACCTCACTTTAAGGCCGAGTGGTTTACTATGCACATTCTATTACTCGGTTCCTTAATCTTTGTACCACCTCCCTATGATCGAGGCAAATATATGGATGTGATATTGGGGTGAAATTTATAGCCTCACGGTGGAGGAAAATATTGATTTGGGTCATGCCGCGATACTAAATTAGGCATTTCTTGGGAGGCAACCCAAGTTAATTAGGTATGTTTTCTTTATAGTTTTTTTTTTAGTTTTTATTTCACGTAGTTTTTATTTTTGGGTGAGTCACAGGTTAATGGGAAGTATGAGTACCATAATCTTAAGTTGGGATCATGGTAAAGATTGAGTGTGGGGTCCCATGGATCTTATTTATATGAATATGATACTAGCTAAGCCTAGAGGCCTCAGGGAGTATTTCTATCTTTTTACTTTTAAATTCACTTTGGAAACAAATTAGATTTTTAAGTGTGGGATGGGGGAAATTCCCAAATTTTAGCTCAATTTAAAAAATTTTAGGTTAGGAAAAAGTGAAATATTCTTGTTGGTGCTATTTTTGACTACATGATGCAAGCGGATTTGTTTGTAAAAGCATGAAAATTAAGTGAATTGCTATTTTTGAGACTCTTAGGCTCATGTTTGTGACTCTTGTACTTGTTGGCTTAAATTTGAATTCATGTTATTGTTTGTTTGGGAGTCTATGATGATCCTATTGAGTTGAGCATGTGCCATGTGCGTGTGGGATTTTGTATATTCCTTGTTGCATGTGATGTCTAGAAATTGCCCGGTGTGTGTGTGAAGCGAAATAAAGAATGTGGGTTGAGGAGATGATTTAGGCATTTCTTTGATAGCCTTATTCGATACCTTCTATTTGTCCTACCCATTGTGCATTATTCTAGTTAACCCCTATTGAGCCTTTAGCCATTTCTTTGGTAACCTCATAAGTATCCTAATTCCTTCTTTGATGGACCTTAATTTGATCCAAAAAGCTTCTAAGTGCTTTAATGAAAAATTTAATTATCAAGGAGTTTGAAAAAATTAAAGAAGAAAAAGGTGAAATTGATGCCCTAAGGAAAAAGTTATTGGTGTATAATTGATGTGTGGTGGATGGTTGTGATATAATTTATGCTAAAAATATTGCCATAATTGCGTAAAAAAGAAAAAAAATTGATTCTCGTGGTAGTAAACTATGCGTCAACCAAGTGTTTGTGAAAATGCTTAAAAGAGATGTGGCAAAAATAAAAGGTATGGGTAGATGAAAAAGTGAAATTTAGTTGTTGGAAAATGGTTTTAATTCTGTAATGTAGTGTATTAATGAACTTAGAGAGGTTAGTCACTATTCTCAAATAGTTCATACCAGTCCTTTAAGCTATATTACAACCCGAAAAAGTCCTAATTGGTCCTACACTTTACATTTGACTATTAGTGGATTATTACACTAAGTGCAAGCCTATGGTTCATTGTGTGTAACTTGTGAATTCTTTGTGACAGTGAGCGTCATTTGATTTTTGTACCCATCATGTTCTAACTTTCTTAATTGTGAGTGATTATGGGTAACTCTCTTATTGTTAGGGGCACATGTTTGATGAATGTGTCTGATTTTATGATGTCCTTGATTGAATGATAAGCATGAGTTTTCCATTAGGTGAGTCAATTCTTGAGGCTAGCAGGTTTTAGAGTAGTGTTCATGAGCTTTCAATTGTATAAATAACAAGCTTAGTGTAGTAACTTGCATTCCATGTAGTCATGATAGTACTAGCTTGAGTGTTTTGCATTTAGTAGAAGTGTAGAGTCTCCTTAGATGATGAGTATTATAGTTAAGAGTTGTTCGAGGATGAACAAGGCTTTAAGTGTAGGGTGGTGATGTTCCGTGTATTTATGCATTCTAGTATCACTATTCTAGCCTTTTTAGTCTTGTTTTGAGAAGGATTCTAATATATAATGGTTAATAATGAGATAAATATGATAAAACATGTGTTTATATGGTTCAAGGTGAATTCCAAGCAAGTTTGTACTTAAAAGAATCAATTGGAGTTCAATAGAGAACACAAGCCTTTCTAGTTGCTTGTCTAGCCTCTCTTGTTGGATTCTATTGTGTTATATGTGTTCTGATGGTTTTAAATGAGTTATTATATGTGTAACTAAGTGTTAGGAGTGTACATAGTGCACATGAGTCAAGGGAAGAGTTGAAACTTGAGTTAAAAATCAAAGTGAAATTTGCCTATGCTTAGCTCTTGTTTCTATTTTGTTGTGTTGGGTGTTGTGTTTTTTTGAGCTCTAAATTGTTGTTTTTAATGCTCTATGATGCTTGGGGAATGTATTATTATGATATATTAAGGATATAAAGCTTCAAATCAAGTGGGAACAACTCAAAAAGGCTCGGAATGGCTCAACGAAGTCACAATATGCAGATTGATGCACTTTTGGACCCCTGGAATGTCTTGGGAACGTGTAGAGGATAGAATAGCCAATGGACGTGTGCAAAACACCAATGGAATAATAAGAGGACCAAAATTGCAACCAAGTAGCATGTGTTTGTCCTGGAGGCGTTTAACCTGCGACGTGGGCTCATTTCGGTGCCCCTTTTGCCTTAGAAACAAATTTGAGAATAAATTCCAGAGAGGTAGGCCGATATTGAGGCACTGCCCCACCTAGTTCGGGGCTCAATAACTGAAGTTTTTCTTGTCCAAATGCAAAGGGCTTGCTCCTACACTATAAATACATGTTATATAACATTTTTTACGTACTTTTTGGATAACTTTTGGGCATCTTGGAGCATTGGAGCCTACCACAACTTCTCTTTAGGGTTTTATTATCTTTAATTTAGTTTTTTTAATGGTTTGTATCATCATTCCAAGGGATTGGATGATGAATATTTCCATTAAAGGCTAAAACTCCATTTCTGGGGTTATGGCCAAGATCATGACTACTATTGTTTTGAATTAATTTCGTTTAATTGCTTATCACTATGGTTGTTTGTTTATTCTTGATTTAATTATTTTTAGGATTTATCAGCCTTAGAATACAAGTATTGTCGACCTTGTAATCTCGGGAGAAGGAATAGGGAGATAGAACGTGGAAATAGACAAAGTATGGTTCGTATTTCTTTATAAAATAAGGAATTTGAATTAGCATCTATGACAGGGATGTACTTAGAAGACTTACTTAATTCACACGTAAGATAATAGCTTTAAAACACTTAATTGGATTATTGAATCCCCGCTAACGATGTAGTTGTAATATCCAAATTAGGTAAAAGGTTAGAGGTCGGGAGACCATATCATGCAATTAACTCTATGACTCAACAACCATGATAAGTAGTTTAACGAATGAAGTTCCATAACATAGTAGGATTGTTCATAAGCCTTAACCCTGGGCTTCTATCCCTTGATTGTTCAAAGTCATTATTTTTCCCCATTAGTTTAGTTTCTTCCTACTTTATTTTCAATTCTAAAATGCTATTTGCTACGCTCCTCAATTTATTGAACTAAAATTGGATAGGTGGCGAACGTAAGTCCCTGAAGATTGATACTTGGGCTTCCTTGAAGCCATTAATTATGTGATAAGACCACGTACACTTGCGTGTGTGCTTAGGCGCTGTTACTCAGATTTAATAAAAGATCTGATATAGAATATACATATATGCACAGTATTGCATACTCTTTATGTACAGCAGTTTTAGTTATTCATGTACTCTCATATTCAGTTACTCTATATCATTCAACCAGTTACTGTTAATTCATATGAACCCTTGCATTCAGCCTTACCTCATTTAGCATACTAGTACATTCCACGTACTAACACAAACTTTCTTTTTGTGCTATGATGTCTCATATCATAGGTTCGAATGCTTAGGTTCCTAACCGCGGTTAGACAGATTTGGATAGCAGCGGCAGATTCAGTAGTGAGTCCTAATATATCGAGGATATACGTTTTTTTATTATTTCCAGTAGCTTCAGTATTTCATTAGTCAAAGTTAGTGTGGGTGCTTGTCCCATCAACTCCATATTTAGATATTTTAGTTAGATACTTTTCAGACTAGACTAGTTCAGACAGTAGTCAAATTTTTAGATATCTTTGTCAGATATTATTATTATCAGTATTCAGATTATGAACCTTATGGAACTTTAGTCAATGTTCGACATTATTACAGTATTATTATTCAATGCTCACAGTAGGTACCAGTCATGGGTTAGCTTGTGGGTCATAAGCACCGTGTAGCATATGGGGTGCAGAATTAGGGCGTTACCAAGTTTGTATTAGAGCCTAAGGTTTAACAGAGTCCTAGGGATTCTGAAAGTCAACTTAGGTAGAGTCTTGTGCATGGGTGTGTAGCACGTCACACTTATGGACAAGAGGCTATAAGACATTTTAGGAAAAATTTCCCCTCTTTCCGTATTTATGTCGTGCGAGTAAGTATATTCTCAAATTAAACTCTCAGTCTAATTTATTCCTTCCTTACCTCTACAGAACATGCATCCCATAAAAGTTAATGGAAGAAGGAATGAAACTCAGCCAGCACCTCTGCTTATTCAGGAAGATCCCCCGAATGAGCACGTCTCTCACACAAAATTCAGAGCTGCTTTTACTTCTTTAGCTTATTCAATAGTTTCTCTGAGAAACCAGCTAGTTATTATCCTATCTATGTTTATTTCCTCTACTTCGTAAAGTGGGGAGGAAGGGTAGGGAAAATGAGAGAAAGAATAAGAGGGCCAGAATACAAGGCCAAAGAATAGTCATACTAATCCTCTCTGTGGGAAGTGTGGTAGGAATCATCAGGGCATATATAGGGCTGGTAGTGGTTTGTGTTTTGGGGTTGTCAAGCCAGTTCATAGAATCAGAGATTGTCCTCAGTCAGGTTCACAAGGACAGTACAATCTTCCCCCATCTCAGTTCGGTCGCCCAAATCAACAGGGTGCCACTTCCAGTGCCATAAGTGGGCAATGCCAAAACAATCTTTATGCACTTCAGTCCAGACAAGATCAGGAAATTTCTCCTGATGTGGTCACTGGTATGATGTAGATCTTTCATTTACGTGTTTATACCTTATTAAATCTAGTAGCTTCTCTGTCTTTTGTAACTTTTTACATCAAAGTCAATTTCAAAGTCAGACCAAAAATTTTAATGAAACCTTTCTAAGTCTCTACCCTAGTGGATCAGTCCATCATAGCCCGGTGGGTATACAGAAACTATCCGATTATGATATCTTAGAAAGTCACTTCAGCAGACTTTGTAGAGTTAGAGATGACTGATATTGATGTCATTATCAATATAGATTGGCTCCATTCATGCTATGCCTCAATTGATTGTAGAAATAGAATTGTTTATTTTTAGTTTCCAAATTAACCAGTTCTGGAATGGAGGGGTAGTACTACAGTGCCTAAGGGTTAGTTGATTTCATACCTTAGAGCAAGAAAAATGATATCCAAGAGATGTGTCTATCATCTTGTGCGAGTCAAAGACTCTAGCTTAGAGACTCCTAGCTTTGATTCAGTTCCAGTAGTAAATGAATTCTATGATGTATTCCCTAAAGATCTTCCCGAAGTTCCACCCATTAGGGAAATTGACTTTGTAATCGACCTACTTCAATTTACTCAGTCCATATCTAGTTTTTATTACAGAATGGCAGCAGCTGAACTCAGAGAGTTGAACAGTTAAAGGACCTTTTAGACAAGGGGTTCATCAGACCCAACGTTTCCCCGTAGGGTGCACTATTCTTATTCGTATGTAAGAAAGATGGTTCTCTCAGGATGTGTATAGACTACTATTAGTAGAACAAAGTTACAGTAAGGAATAAAAACCCACTTCCTAGAATCAATGACTTATTTGACCAACTTGAGGGCGCTAGTTATTTTTCTAAGATAGACCTCAAACAAATCTATTGTCATCTTAGAGTCAGAGAATGTGACATTCCAAAAACAACTTTCCAAACTCGGCATGGTCACAACGAGTTTCTAGTTATTTCCTTTGGTCTCACAAATTCCCCAACAGCTTTTATGGACTTAATGACATTCTTGCCTATTCTCGTAGTAAGAATGATCATATAGATCACCTCACAATTGTACTTCAAACTCTCAAAGCCCATCAGTTGTTCGCCAAATACAGGAAGTGCAAATTTTGGCTAAGATCAGTAGAATTCTTTGGTTATATTATTTCTGGTGATGGCATTTGAGTTGATCCTCAAAATACAGAGATGGTGAGAAACTGGCCTAAACCCATTTCTCTATCAAAATCAAGAGCTTCTTGGGTTTAGCTTGCTATTATCGATGGTTTGTTAAAGGGTTTTCATCTATTGCATCCCCCATATCCAGATTTACTCAGAAGAAATATAAGTTTTAGTGGTTAGATTCTTGTTAGAAGAGTTTTTAGGATTTGAAGACTCGACTCACTACAACCCCAATTTTGACTTTACTAGATGGTTCAGACGGGTTATTGTGTATTGTGATGCTTCCAGAGTTGGTTTAGAGTGTGTTTTGATGCAGAAAGGTAAGGTCATGGACTATGTCTCTAGAAAACTTAAGCCCCCATGGAAATAATTATCCCACCTATGATCTAGAGCTAGCAGCAAGTTTCATATTATCAGGTGTAGTCTTACAAGATGAGTTTATCATTTTACGCGTATTACCACCCCCATGTTCTATATTAAGGTAGCGGCAGTTCATTTTATAAAGATGCTGATTGAGTAATTCCCAGACCTAGAATGATGCCTTTAATCTAAGAGGGAGATGGTAGAACAAGTAACTAAGTCAGGCTCTCAAATCCTAGTAGTGATGCTAGAATGTGTAGAAAGTAATAGGAGAGGGTGATACCCAACCCGTTCTTACCTCAATTCAAGGTTTATCAGTCATCATGTTATCTACTCATTCCTTATATGTTAGTTCTATAATCAAAGCTCATGTCCATGCATATCATAAGGAATCATGTATGCTTCCAGTCCTTAGTATAGGAGTTCCAGTTTGCGCAGTAGTAAGAACCAGGTTTGACGAGCTTCGAAACTCCAAACTTAGGTGATGCAACTCATGGCTTATGTATTCATGTTTTACAATGTGCTCAGTTTCCATGACTCATTCTACACTCCTAATAATCATGTAAGTTCAGATGTCTTATTCTGACCATGCCAAGATTTCCTTACTCCCTGAAGTCGGTAGAACTCTATAGAAAGAGTGTCAAGAAATGCACTAGTTGAGTATAAGTTTTTAGTTTGAATTAGTCCTTAAAGCCAGCAATTCAGTTTAGCATTCAACCAGAGAAGTTCGTATGGTTTCCCATCTTTCCATTCGGTGAAGTCTCGTGAATATGACCATTCCAAGATGGAGCATCCTGGTAGTTGAAAGTTTAGCTCAGTTCATGTATCATGCCTCAGTTTCAGATCCCAGATAGTCATGATTCATTTCATAGGTTTCCCATGCATTATCTCAGCTCTTCCTCAGTATCTCAGCGAAGTCAGCATTCTTCAGGGGATATAATGTCCCAAGGGGGTGATGCACTATAACCCCCTGAGCTTTCATGTCCTAAACCTTCCATTTTCTCATCATGTAACAAGGTCTAGCTTGAAGTAATGGGTACTCATTAGTTGACTCTCTCATTCCACACTTAGCCATATGACCATTCCCATATCATGGCATATATTCAAGGAATTAGATCAGCTCATGATATTCAATTCGCGTATCATGTTTCAGACTTAGTTATATTCTCATGTTCCCATTCATGCATGTTCAGTAAATGATCTCAGGTTCATCAGTATACTCAGCTTGAGGTAACAGTCTTCCTAAGAATTACTTAGTTCCATGTTCAGATACAGTTACAAATTTGGTATTCATTATCATTGCATATCTTCTTCACAACAGACTGGTTCAGCCATGTACCCATGCATCAGATATGCATGTTCAGTATGAAAAAATAGCTTATCAATAGTTTTAATCATGCAATTATGTTTCATTTGTGCAAGTTCAGTGTGTAAACTCAGTCTATCAATATTTCTCAGCTTAATCAATCTTATTTGAGGATGAATGTTCCCAAGGGAGAGATATTGTAATACCCTATATTTCCCTATCTCAGTTTAACCCTCAGTGCATGAGTATTTCCATGTAAAATTTTCAAAATACTCAAAATTTTTGAGTTTAGGACCTATCATAGCGTAGGAAATTCAGTCAAGTTTCCATCTATAAAAATTTTCCCAAATCTGATACCCGGTGAAGAGTTATAGCAGTTTTTGTAAAACAGCATGCCAAAGTTAGGCATCACCGCATCGCGGAGGCAGTCCAAATGGCAATTTTCAATTTCCAATAAGCCAACGTGATAAGCCTATATCACACCAATATTCCAGTTCCCATTTGGCATTTTCCAGTGAGGTAGCGCGATTTCACCGCATCGCGCGAAGGGCCATTTTCCCAATTATCATTTTCTAGTGTGACTCCGCAATACCAACACGTCATGCCATAAGTTGATTTCGCAATTGCCTTTTTAAAAAAGTTTCTATCTAAGATCCAGTGGCTCACTGCGATGCCACCGCATCGCAGTGAAGGCCAAAATTAGGATTTTAGTGACGAAAATTTAATTCTTTTCAGGGGTAATTGGGTATTTTTCCATGGCCCTAATCAGTCCTAAACATGTAATTTGAACCTCTAATAACCTAATTAGTCATTATTTACCTAATTCCTCTTAAGATTAAATCATTCTCTCTCAAAATAGAAAACCCTAGACTCCAAAAATCAAGAGCAATTCTCAAGAAATCCACCAAGAAACCTCACGAACTCATCTTCACAAGTATATTAGGTGTTCATCTATGGGTTCCTTTCACCCATAGAGTCCAAGAATCCATTTTTAAAACTACAAGATTATTGATTCATGATTTACATGCTTGAAATAGGATTGTATTCATGTTCATGACTTTAATTGAGTTTCAATCCATGATTAATTATAGATTCCATGAAATTAAAAAAGCATGTATATTGAATTGTGTGGTCTTGTAGTTACAATGTTTACATGATTATATGCATTAAGTTGTGCTTCCCCTGTGTTTGATGGAATGTCCATGTGAATTAAATGATGAAATCATGACATGCTAGCATATGTAAAAGATTATACCCTACAAGTGTTTAATAAAATGTCTCTATGAATGAATTATGAACAGGTGGACCTTCTTATGCTTTTCAAGATCATGCTATGCTTTAGTTTTTATGCTATCTAGTCCTGGGGGTATCTAATACCCAATAATCTAGCTGCTTAACTAGAGCCACACTAGTTACAGAATAGTCTCAGTCATGTCACAAAATAGTAGTACTCAGTCAATTATAGAACTCAGTGAACTCAGTCCAGTCCGATCAGTCAACGCGCTCAGTAACAGCTCAATCACGCCCAGTACAGTCTAGTGATTTGTTCAGTGTCTTTTAATTGGGACTAGTATTCATTAATGAGTGAACCCAAGGACAGGGGCTCACCTGCTAGTAGAGGGTGTAAACCTTAGAAGCAGTCCTTGCATTCCAGAACTACGTAGACAGTGTAGGTTGAGACATCAACCTTCCAGTTGAGGGTTGATAAGGTGTTTTAAACCAGCCAGTTGAGGGTACCACCGTTCTTATTTAGGGCACCTGCTAGATGAGGGTGACTCTTTAGCTTGTCTTTACCCAGGGCATGGTTCTAACATACTTCCAGCTGGGGTTATAGGTTCGAACCCAAATCTATTCAGAAAGGGGCATGTCAGTTAGATGATTACCTCCTATAGTCTCAGTTTCAATCTTAGTGTAGAACTTAGTTCAGGTCTACAAAACCAGGATTGTCAGTCACAGTCAATCAGTATCAGTAATCAGTGATCAGTAAATCTCAAAATCCAATTTCTCAGTTATTAGAAATCAGTACTCAGCTTTAGTAAAAGCTCAGATACATAATATTCGTATATGCACATTATTTCATACTCAATGTTTACAATAGTTTTAGTTATTCATGTACTCTCATATTTAGTTACTCTATATTATTTAGACAGTTACTGTTCATGCATATGAACCCTGGCTTTCATCCTTACCTCATCTAGCATACTAGTACAGTCCATGTACTAACACATACTTTCTCTTCACGCTATGATGTTTCATATTATAGGTTCGGATACTCAGGTTCCTGATCGCGCTTAGACATATTCAGATAGAAGTAGTAGATTCAGTAGTGAGTCCTTATCTATTGAAGATATACTTTTATTTTAGTATTTCCAGTAGCTTCAATATTTCAGTAGTCAGAGTTAGTTGGGGGGCTTGTCCCATCAACTCCACATTCAGATAGTTTAGTTAGAGGCTTTTCAAACTAGACTACTTTAGATAGTATTCAATTTTCAGATATCATTGTCAGATTTTATCATTATCAGTACTCAGATTATATACCTTATGGCATTTCAGCCAATGTTCTGCATTATACAGTATTATTATTCAGTGCTCACAACAGGTACCAGTCATGGGTTAGCTTGTGGTCCTTCAGGGTCATAAGCACCGTGTGGTATTCGGAGTTTATACTCGGGGAATTACAAGCTTGGTATCATAGCCAAAGCTTTAATAGAGTCCTAGGGAGTTTGAAAGTTACATCAAGTAGAGTCTTGTGCATGGGTGTGTAGCACACTACACTTATGGATAATAGGCTATGAGATGTTTTAGGAAAGGTTTCCCCTCTTTCAGTATTCATGTCATGCGAGTCAGAATAAGCTCAAGTTAAAATCTCAGTCTAATTTATTCCTTCCTTAGATATATAGAACATGCCTCCCAGAAAAGTTAATGGAAGAAGGAACAAAAATCAGCCAGCACCTCCGCCCATTCAGGCAGATCGTCTAAATGAGCACATCTTCGACACAGAATTTAGAGTTGTTTTTACTGCCTTAGATTATTTAATAGTTGCTCAGAGCAATCAGTTGGCTATTTTCCTATCTAGGTTTATAGCCTCTGCTCTGCATAGTGAGGGGAAGAGGCGTAGAGAAAAGGGAAGAAAGAATAAGAGGGACAGAACGTCAAGGATAATGAGTGTTCATACTAATACTCTCTACGGGGAGTGTGGTAAGAATCATTAGGGAATGTGTAGGGATGATAGTGGTTTGTGTTTTGTGTATGGAGATTCAGGCCGTAGAATCAGAGATTGTCCTCAACAAGGATAGTACAATCGTCCACCAGCTCAGTCTGGTTGCCCGAATCAGCAGGGTGCCGCTTCTAGTGCCACCAGTGGGAAATGCCAAAGCAACCTTTATGTACTTCAGTCCAGACAAGATCAGGAAAGTTTTCCTGATGTGGTCACTGGTACGTTGTAGATCTTTCATTTATGTGTTTATACCTTATTAGATCCAGGAGCTTCTCTGTCTTTTGTAACTCCTTATATAGAAGTCAATTTTAAAGTCAGACTAGAAATTTTAATGGAACCTTTCTCAGTCTCTACTCCAGTGGGTCAGTCCATCATAGCTCCGTGGGTATACAAGAACTGCCCGATTTTGATATCTCAAAAAATTGCTTTAGCAGACTTAGTAGAGCTAGAATTAATCGATTTCAACATCATTCTTGACATGGATTGGCTCCATTTATTCTATGCCTCAATTGATTGTAGAAATAGAATTGTTCATTTTCAATTTCTAAATGAACTAGTCCTTGAATGGATGGGTAGTACTACAGTGCTTAGGGGTCAGTTGATTTCATACCATAGAGCGAGAAAAATGATATCCAAGGGATGTTTCTATCATCTCGTGCGAGTCAAAGACTCTAGCTTAGGGACTCCTATCCTTGATACAATTTTAGTAGTAAAAAAATTCTTAGATGTATTCCCTAAAGATCTTCCTGGAGCTCCTCCCATTAGAGAAATTGACTTCGGAATAGACCTTCTTCCAGATACTCAGCCCATATCTATTCTGTCATACAGAATGGCACCAGCTGAACTCAGAGAGTTAAAGGAACAATTAAAGGACCTTTTAGAAAAGGGGTTCATCAAATCCAGCGTTTCCTCATAGGGTGCACCAATATTATTCATGCATAAGAAAGACAGTTCTCTAAGGATGTGTATAGACTACCGTCAGTTGAACAAAGTCACAGTCAAGAATAAATATCCACTTCCTAGAATCGATGACTTATTTGACCAAATTAAGGGCGCCAGTTATTTTTCTAAGATAGAACTCAAAAAAGGCTATCGTCAGCTTAGAGTCAGAGAATGTGAAATTTTTTTAAAAAAAATTCCAAACTCGGTATGATTACTTCGAGTTTCTGTTCATGTCCTTTAGTATCACAAATGCCCAGCAACCTTCATGGACTTAATTGTAACACCCCGTACTTAATTACGTGCATTAGCCATGGTTATATGTGTTGGAGTATATGTATTGATCATAAGTTAGGTATATATGAGTTTAAGTATGAGTATTGATTATTTTGAGATGGTTTCAAGTGTATAGTTTGATTATATGTGTATAGGAATCGACTTTATTTGTACCGGAATTTTCTCGTCTAAGTTCCTATGCGAAGTTTATCGAGTTAGCTTTCCAACGATATAAAGATTTCTGAAAACAGATGAGTATCGGATATAAGCGAGCATGTTCGAAACTTGAAAACGGTGGACGCAATGAACAGTAAATGTGCAGAAATTTTCTGCACACAAAAGTACTGCAGCCAAACAGATTTTTGGGTCGACTTTAAACGATCATAACTCCTAGTAAATAATGAACTGTGTGAGTTGCTATATATCGATGAGAAGCCCTGAGAGTCTTCTTTCTAATGCAATTGGTTTCACCCAAATCCATTATCGGGGAAAAGAGTTATGGTCGATTTACTTTAGCCTACCAAAACAGTCCACCATGGACAGATTCGAATTTACTTAAATTTTAAGGGCAATATGGTCATTTTCCATCACCTCATGGACAAAAATTGGTCATTATATACATATACTTAGCCTCATATCCATCATTTATCATCCAAATTATTGAAGAATAAGAAACCCTAGCCTAAGTTCAACTCCAATTATCTTGTGATTCAACCGTAGAAAATCCAAATTGATTCCGTAGTTGTGTTCACCGTCTCGAGGGCTTCGAGGAGCACCCCTTATTTGTGCCAACAGGACTTCGAAATCAAAAGGGACATTTTATGGTAAGGATGTAAATTATGTTGGTGTTATTTATATGGATATGTATATATATGCATGTGAGCATAAGAAGTATGTTATTTGATTGTTGTTGAAAGATGATTGGAAATGATGTTGGATTATTCTGGGGCATGGTTGGATTATATTGAATTGTGAAGGGATTTGGTGTGATGATGTGGTATTGAAATGATGATTATATATATATATATACATAAACCTATTGTTTAAGTTGGTTTTTGGAATGCTTTGCAAATATTGGTTGTATGGAATTATGGAAGAGAATTGTGGTGTCGGGTTGCTAATACTAGATGCCAAACATTTCATTGTAGATAAGTGATTTTTAAAGGCGGAAAGTTGTGTTGAATTGGTATCTGAATCTACAATGAGGTATGTAAAGCATACTCTAACGATGTTCTTTGGCATGAAAACACCAATGTTCCATCAAGTAAGATTCCGAGGTTGTCCAAAAACATGTATTGTTCTACATTACCAACGAAGTTGTTTCCATTCTATAAAGTGTCAAAATGTTTCATTGATATACCAAAAGGCTCCTATTTCATTGTTGTGATATTGATGATTCCAAAACACATTGTTGAAGTACCAATGAGTCTTTATTACATCGTTATTGTATAGAAAGTCTATTACTTGGTTCCTATTGATGTATCATTATTCCAACGGTACTATATTGGCATGAACACTAATGTAATAATCTCAAAAGCTTTTGAACTAAGTTATTGGAAAGATCTCTTATGTGTGTTACTTGATATACGTGTGGGTGGTAGCTCAGGGGCTTAAGCCTAGCATGGGCCGATCCCGATATTTGATATGATTACAGTTGATATGTATTGGGGACAGCCTAATGGTCACAGTACGGTACAGTATTGATTATTGTTAGGTGGTTGGAGGTTCGAGAGGAGGAGGTAATGGCGAATGATAATTGTAAAGAATAAAATGAACGAATGTATACCGTTCCACAAATGTGTTTGAATTAAAGAACCCAATTCAGTTTAATGATAATGTACATGATCCTAAAAGTGTTTATGAATTGTGGTTCACTTCTATTATGATTTATTCACTTGCATCTGATTTTCTTGATCCCCCATATCGCATATTATTATTTACAGCTTTACATACTCAGTACATATTTCGTACTGACATCCCTCACGGGGGACCTGTATTTCATGCTGCAGGCACAGGTGCTTCAGCTCATTCACAGCATAGATAGGAGCCAGGTCATACAGCTATTGTTGGTGAGCTCTAGTTTGCTTCGAAGCTTTCCGAGTCGATCCCTTATGTTTTGTTATTGTACAGGAGTCATATGTGGGCGAGGGTTTGTCCTGACCCTAGTTATGTCATGTATATCCTAGAGGCTTTGTAGACATAAGGAAGGGTAAAGTCATGGAAGTTTATATAGTGATGTTATATTGTATATGTGGTGGCCGCGACGGCCAAGTATTATATATATATATTTGTGCTGTCTGAATTTTTGGTGACATGTAAGTGAAAGTACAAGTATCTGAACGGGTTCTCCCGGGCCTTCTCAGCTTCGGGTGCCAGTCTGGCCCGATGAGATTTTGGGGCGTGACATTAATGAATCGTATGTTCAAGCAGTACTTCAACATATTTGTTATAGCCTTTATCAATGACATTCTTGCCTATTTTTGTAGCGAGAAGGATCACGCAGATCACCTTACAATCGTACTTCAGACTTTTAAAACCTATCAATTGTTCGCCAAATTCAGTAAGTACAAATTTTGGTTGAGGTCAGTAGAATTCCTTGGTCATATTATTTCTGGTGATGTCATTATAATTAATCCTCAAAAGACAAAGGCAGTGAGAAATTGGCCTAGACCCATTTCTCCATCAGATATCATGAGCTTCTTGGGTTTAGCTGGCTATTACCGTCAATTTGTTAAAATTTTTTCGTCTATAGCATCCCCCATGTACAGATTGACTCAAAAGAAAGCTAAGTTTCATTGGTCATATTCTTATGAGAAAATTTTTCAGGAGTTAAAACCTCAACTCACTACAACCCCAGTTTTGACTTTACCAGATGGTTCAAACGGGTTGTTGTGTATTATGATACTTTTAGAGTTGGTTTGGGTGTGTTTTGATATAGAAAAGTAAGGTCATGGCCTATGCCTTTAGACAACTTAATAACCCATGAAAATAATTATTCTACCCATGATCTAGAGCTGGAAATAAGCTTTATATCAGCAGGTGTAGTCTTTCAAGATGAGTTTATCAATTTACGCGTATTACCACCCCATGTTCTAGATTAAAGTGGTAGCAGTTCAGTTTAGAGATATTGATTGAGTAGTTCCCAGACCTAGAATGATGGCTTTAAGCTAAGGGGGAGATGGTAGAACAAGTAACTAAGTCAGGCACTCAAATCCTAGTTGTGATGCCAGAATGGGTAGAAAAGCAATAGGAAAGGGTGATGCCCAACCTATTCTTACGTCAGTGCAAGGTTTCTCAGTCATCACGTTATCTACTCATGCCTTACATATTAGTTCCATAATCAAAGCTCATGTCCATGCATATCATAATGCATCATATATGCTTCTAGTCCCAAGTATTGGGAGTTCCAGTTTGCGCAGCAGTAAGAACCAGGTTCCTCGAGCTAAGAAACTCCAAACTCAGGTCATGCAGCTCATGACTCATGTATTTATATTTTACAGTGTGCTCAGTTTCCATGACTCATGGTATACTCCTAATGATCAGCTAAATTCAGATTATGTCATGTATATCCTCAGTTTAGACCTCTTGATAAATCCATGATATTGATATTCTGTTCCTCGGGTCTTAATTAAGTATCAAGTTCTGTATAGTATCCATTCATGCTTCAGGACCTCATGTTTTAACCTTCAAGTGAACTCTCCTTATGAAATAATGTAGGGATTAGAAATTTCTTAGATGGGAGAGAGTAAATATTTTATGTTAAGGAAAGATTATTGCATGCTTGTTTTACACAAGGCTGCAGTTATTAAGATAGGCTTGAAGGTCATGTTGGTGTGTAAGTGGATAAATACATTTTGAATAGTGAATGGCTAGTAGGAGGTTGTTCAAAAGATGAGAAGTTATGAAATGCAGAGCGTATTGAATTCATGACTCAAATTAGTACTACAGTGTTATGTGTGCATTTCATTGATTTGAGTAGGCTTAAAAATAGTGGGAGAATTCTGTCCAACTCAGACCTCAGTAGGTAGAGTTATCAGTACCCATGTGAAAATTTTCAGTAGCCTGAAGTGAAATTCGGTATTAAAATAGAAATTATAGTTGAGAAACGGGGCTAAGATTACAAATTAATAACTGCAGTGCATAAGAGTTAGTAACTTTATCTTAGATGATGTTTTGTAGGACTTGCTCCCTGTTACAAAATTTTAGCCATATTGTGATTTCTTATTCAGATGCCTTATTTAGACCATGCCAAGATTTCCTTGCTCCCTGAAATCAGTAGCATTCTATAGAAAGAGTGTCAAGAAATGCTCCAGTTAAGTATAAGTTTTCAGTATGAGTTAATTCGTAAAGCTAGCTGTAATACCCTGCATTTTTGGGCTAGTCTATGAACCGTCGTTCTTATGTGTAGAAGCTATAATCCAAGTGATTCCCATGTGAATATAAATTTCAAAATCTTTATCCTCATGTTTGATTTGCTTTTGAGGTTAAAATTATTCATAAGAATCACTTAGAGCCAATATTACTTGTTGGCTTTAAGTGACAAATTAATTTAAACACAATATTACTTGTTATGCCAACTTAAATTGATTAGTTTAATTTAGCTTAATGTGTCATGTTAGTTCAGTATATTTTATTTTCTACTTCTCATAACTAAACTTCTTTATCTACCTCACATATTCAGGAATAATTCTTCTCATCTCACAAATCTACCTATATTATGAATTTCTACGTTCTTATCGTTCTATTTGTCATTTTAGTAGAATATATTATAATTTTTGTTGCTCATAACTCTATTATTAATTTTTTATTGTTTATAGGTGGTAGATAAGTGTTGAACGACTTTGAAAAAAAATTTGTGAGTAAAAACTAGATTTAATTATATTATTTTAATGTCTCTATCATTATATTATTTTGTTGCAATTTACAAATGGTAGATGAATATCGATATTTAAATACTCAGAAGATATTAAATTTAATTATTATGTTCATCGTTATTATTTAAACAAATATCCTATTTAGTGTAATGTTTGAACTCATCAAAGTGAGGTACACGCGCAAGGCGCGTACACCTAAACTAGTATATATATATATGTGGGGGCATATGGGTCCGCCATTAACTCTTTCTTTACTTCTAAACTAGATTGTACACCCTACAAACATGATTACCCACGGGCTATATGGGTCCGCCATTAAATCGTCGGCCAAACTTCCAATCTATATTTCCGCAAGGATTGGAGTATCATGAAAAACTATGCTCAACTTTCCAACATATTATGTTATCCCACTTGCTGAATAACATATTATAAAATCCGTATCGACAAAACATGGTTTCAGGCTATGGGTTTTCTAAATGTCTTCTTTGGGTAACCAACTAGCTCTCTTTAAACCCAATTTTAGTCCTTTAAAATCATGTTTCATGCTTTTAAACATTTATCTCTTTCGTGTTAAGGGAATCCCGGAGTAGATATCTTCACACCTATACTTGGAAGTCATATCATATCATGTCACAATCATATTCCTTTTCATTCAAAAACACATTATTGACCACCCAAAAGACTTAAACATCACATGAGGGAGTTCTTATAACAAATATCAAATGATGCTTATGCAAACCCCTTTTCTTTTAAGAATTTAACATGGGATGGCCATATCTTTTATTAATCACATGAAATTCTTATGTTTGACACCAAGAGCATTTATAAATCAAGAATAACACCCTCTCATTTAAATATGTAACCATGTAATTTCATCATTGATAGAAAAACATACATCTAAAGCATTTAACCATGCATTTAAAAAATCCAAAATGAAGTAAGACAAGTAATTTTATCATGAGAGGGGGATTGTCAAAATCATGCTCAAAATTCAATTCTCAAACCTCAAAACATATGTATACATGAATATATTTCAAGTTCATGGAAAAGCCCCATGGAAAAATACATAATTTCATTGAAATGGGGTCATAATACAAGTTTTCTAACAGTTTCAAAAATCCATTATGTATACATAAATATACACTTTAAAGCTTGATTAAAATGTTAAACTTACGCCCATGAGAGTTTGGATAGTCCCATATACCTCAATATCGATGAAAACGCAGAGAAATTTGACCTTTGAAGCTTAAATTTCCAACCCTAGGTAGTTTCCTTCTGTTGATTAATGAAAGATGATTTGGGGATTATGGGAAGTGAGTAATATGTTTTGAGACCATAATTTGTCCATATAGGATTAGAAACGATTTGGGAGGGTGAAAAGACCTTAATGCCCTTAAATTAAGTCAAAACATAGTAACTTTTAATGCATGGCTTTGGCTTTATGATGCAAGGCCAAAGCAAACCACAGGGTTTGTGGCACAAGGCCAAAGTAAACCTCAGTGTTTCCGGCACAAGGTCAAAGAAAACCTATTTCAATGGCATTTTCCGATCCCTCTGCCACGCAGAGACTTTACAGAGGGTTTCCTTTGTGACGCCAACCTATTTTTAATGCCTAAAAGCATCCTCAATGCAACCCAAAACATCTAACCATGATCTACCATCGATATAGGGGTCCTAAGTTTCATTTTGAATGCACTGTTTGAGCATTACAAGTACGGGGTTTACAATTGAAGGAAGAGTTTGAAATGAAGAATGACTCTTTAGAGAGTTGCAATTAAATAGAAGAAGTGTTAGTCAGAGTAATTTACGAACTTACAAAAAAGAAAAGGAAAATTGATAGATTGAGTTCATTAGGTGCTATTCAATCACTAAAGAAACACATTGAAGAACCTGGTCCTAGTAAAGAATCCAGCTAAAATTTTTAGTGTTGATTTTTTAGGAGTTGTTCACTAGTTGAATTGTTGATGTAATATTAGTTACAATGAGTTATAAACTGAACTAAGTTCTAGTTTTTGAGTAGGGAAAAACTCAGAGACTTGGGAACGCATAATTTCCGTGTTTTGTGTGTAGTTAGGAATTAAAGTTTATGATTTCTAGGTTACAGAGTTGTAATAAGTTGTTGTTGAGGCTCATCGTCGTTTAGTGAAATTTGGGGTTAAATTCTATAGAGGTAGAGGTCGTGTTTTTATACCTTTTTGAGCTAGGTGTTTTTCACATAAATATAATTGTGTAATTTACTTACTGACTTTACTGCTTTCATTGGAACACGTTAGGCAAACCGTTTCATTCGTAGGCACCTGTTAAGTAAAAGTAAGAAAATATATAGGT
>NW_025885170.1:0-1249 GCF_002878395.1 Capsicum annuum
GCTTTTGTTTAAGTCCTATCCTATGTTTACATGTGGATTTTAGTACTATAGCTTGTTGGCTACCTAAATTTTTTTTATTGGCGAACATTTGATTCCATACTTGTAATCCCTTCGACAATTTTCATTCTCTTGCCCCAATTAATTTTTTTTTTAAGAGAAAATCCTTCTTTTACTATAATTTTTTGTACTTCTATCCATTTTAAAATAATTTTAGATATGCGGTGTCAGGAGTTCAGCCTACTGAGTTCAAGTATTAGTACATTACTGTCAGAAGTTCAATCATTTTTTGCATCAGATTCACATCCTGATAATGTCACATCCCTTCTTTACGTACTCCAAAAAATGTATATTTTAAAGTTGGAAAGGGCTTTACTATTTAAGTGACAAGAAATGAAAATTTATTTCGGAAAAGGATTATTTGCATTTTTTATTCAGAGTCGCCACTTGGCATAATCCGATGTGCCAAGTCACTTTAGAAAAATCCTTTTCGAAACCATTTAACTCTTTAACTGTTTTGCGAACAGAGATTCCGACTAAGGAATTCTGTTGACCGAGGGGAAGGTGTTACGCACCCCACGATCCTGTGGTTCAACCACGGTCGCTTGGCTAAGCGTATCAGATAAATTGACGTTCCAAATGCATAAACCACACAAAAGCACGCAAAATAATCAAACAATAACAAAACAAAAATAAAAGAACTGTAAAGTCCAGTCCAATTATTACAACTCGAAATAAAAATACTGAAATAACCTATACTAGTCCTAAACCATGCTTTACCCGCTGCCTCGGGCCTTGATCACGAGCATCCTTAGCGTACAAAATTCTTTGGGGCATTCCCCGGGGAGTAAATACAAATTACCTCGGGGCATTCCCCGGTTAAATAAGTGCGCTTTCCAAATACGCTAAACAAAACATTCAACAAATATTCCGATCAGTCCCACATTAAACTTTAAGAGATTAGTAAGCCCATCCAACCTGTATGCTAAAGAATGCCCGCTAAAGATTGCTAAATTGGAGATTTTTCCTTCTGAAAAGCCTCTGCACGATACCACCCAATAAAAATAGTATTCCAAACATTAGTACAAGGATAATGATACCCAAATTGAATTTTAATGCTTTGGTTCCAAAAATCAAGTTAAAATCCCATGTGAGGCCTGCTTGCTAAATCATAACTTTAAAACTGTCACCATGTCTCTCTATGCTCAATGATCATTTATCCACAAGAATAAGTAAATTCTAAGTTCAAAAA
>NW_025885171.1:0-3136 GCF_002878395.1 Capsicum annuum
CTCGTATATGTAAAATACGAAAAAGTATATAATTATCACTTAAATGACAAATTTAGCCAAAATAAATATTTTAAAATGCATTTATTTGAAAAAATAATTATTGTAATTTTATTTAAAAATCGAAGAAACTCGAGATTAAACATAGTCGTGGAGGGCAAAAATTAGGTGTCAACATACATCATATAGAAATAATCACATGGGCATATTTAAAAGACTCGATAAAATCATCTGGACTCTGTGACACTCTTTATTTTACTTCTGTGATAGGTGGTATTATACCCTACAACTCTGAAATTTCACGGGCTATATGGAATCTGCCCTTAACTCAGCAGCCAAGCCCCCAACCCAAGTTTGCCGCAAGGGTTGGAGTCTTTGTATCTATACGCCACAGGGCACTTGGCCAACATAAAATCCCTCGTGGGGGAATAAAGAACCCGTATCAGCAAAACATGGTTTTGGGCTAAGAGTTACTTGAATTCAAGCCTTATTCGGGCAACCACCTAACACTCTTTATGCCCATTTTTAACTCTTTAAAAAATGAATTCTCCAAAAAACAAACTCTGAAAACTCTAACTCTGTTATGACATACACACTTATGGTATCGTCATACCATTGACTTGCAAGTCACATCTCTGAGCCATTGATAACACATTAAAATCTCTGTTTTCAAAACATAAGATTTGGGACTACCATATCAATAAATCAAAGCAAAGTTTCAAATCACATGCAAATTCTTTCTTTTTAATGCAAAACCTAATTATAGCAAGAAAACACCCTCTCGTCATTCTCTAAATCATGTTCAAATGCTATGACATTGAGAAAACTACTTCCAAATCATAAAACATGCATTTTAACTCTTTTCTGACAAGATCATAAATTTAATTCAATATAAGAGAAGGATTTCGTAATTCGTGCTCTCAAACAATCTTCACTCTTAATTTTCATACATATATATATACATATAAATCAATTTAAGGGGGAAAGGTCGAAATGCCAAAACAACAATATCACCAAAACATTCATGAAGCATAATTAAAAATCATGGATTCCAAAACCCCTTTCTAAATTCATGCTTGATAAACTTTAAACCATATTTGAAAGTTTTAATAAGCCAATCTAGTTTTAGGATAAACCCCACGTACCTTATGTTGTTTAGGAGGAAGAGCGGATTTCGCATTTCACCTTAATTCTTGAAACTATTGACTTACAAGGATGGATTATTGATCTTCAAAGAAGAGGCTAAGGCTTTCAACTTGATGTTAAGGGACTTATTTTTTTATCAAAACCTACTAAAGTGCTGATATGATGTTTTAAATTTTGTGTTTGGGGCGTATTAGGATAAGGGAAAATGACCCATTTGCCCTTAAACACGCGGATTTTAAAAGCTAAAACAATTGGGCATCGACGTTGTAGGTGACGCGGCGCGTCATAGGCAGCGACACGATAATCTACACATCTTGCCTCAACCGCATTGATCCTCAGTACTTTTCCTGCACAAAGATTGACCAATGCAATGGGCAACGTGGCACTCTAAAATCGCATTGTTCCACTCTTTTGGAACGCCGAACGAGGTCCTAACGCAGTCTGAAAAATCCAAAACTTTTCCGGGAACAACTATTGACCTTCCGATTCATGAAATAGCGAACATGTCAACTGTTGAGGGTCGGAAATAGAATCATCAAGGATTTGGAGCTCAAAATGACTAAGTCCTTTTTTACACTTAGAGTATTTTAAAGTTGCTAGCCTCTCACACATGCCTCTAGGTGACATCAAGTCAAATAAAACTACTGGGTGTTACATTATGTCCCTCTTGGGATCATTTGTCCCCAAATGATGACGTGGAACACAAACAAGCATGATTTTTAAGCATTCTAAGGACATAAAATTATAAGATAAAGATTGTACCCTCCATTTCATCATTCACCGGATCGAAAAGGTTTGGATATCTTTCTCACATGTCATCTTCTGATTCCCAAGTAGCTTCTTCAATTTTCTGATTTTTCCACAATACTTTAACCAAGCTTATCTTCTTGCTCCTCAATTTCCTAACTTGGTGATCCAAGATTGCTACAGGCTCTTCTTCATAAGATAAGGAGGCTGTCACTTTGATCTCCTCTATAGGTAACACTAAAGAATGGCCTCCAATACATTTCTTCAACATGGACACATGAAATAATGGATGGACAGAACCCAAGCTTGTAGGAAAGACTCAGTTTACCTTTCTTCCCGAACCGCATAACTCCCTTCATAGGAGAGACTTTGAGAAACACCAAATCACCAATCTAAAATTCTAGATCCCTTTTTCTAACATCAGCGTAAGACTTCTGTCGATTCTGGCTTGTCTTAAGTTATTCTTTAATGATTTTACCTTTATCGCCTGATGAACAAGATCAAGGCCCAAAAAACCATGTCTTACCCACTTCATACCATACTATCGGTGACCTACATCTTCTCCCATACAATGCCTCAAAAGGGGCCACGTTAATACTAGCATGGTAGCTATTATTATATGCAAACTCTATGAGTGGGAAGTGATCTACTCAACTACCCTTGAAGTCAATTACACAGTCTCTCAACATATCCTCAAGAGTCTGAATGGTGCAATTGTCTTGCCCATCCGTCTGAAGGTGAAATGCATTACTTAGGTTTACTTGGGAACCTAAACCTCTCTAAAAAAAACCTCCAAAAGTGTGAAAAAATTGCGTACCTCTGTTAGATATAATAGATACGGGCGCTCCATGAAAGAGAACTATTTCTGCAATGAACAGCTTGGCATAATCATCTCCCGAATAACTGGTCCTCACATGCAAAAGTGAGTTGACTTAGTCAGCCGATCCACAATTACCCAAATAGAATCATACTGGTTTCGGGACCTCGGAAGTCCCGTAATAAAATCCATATTGATCATCTCCCACTTCCATAAAGGAAAAACTATGTTCCACTTTAACTTGTTGACAGTTCAAATACTTGGAAACATAGTTAGCCACATCATGTTTCATGTTATTCCACCAATATATAGCTTTAAGATCATGGTACATCTTAGTAGAGCCTGGGTGAACAACATACCTTGAAGTGTGAGATTCATTGAGGATTCTTTTCCACAAATCATTTACATTTGGCACACATAATCTACCCT
>NW_025885172.1:0-2166 GCF_002878395.1 Capsicum annuum
AAAAAAAATTCACAAGTATATTCAATATAAATTAATGAATGAGTAAAAATAGTGATCAATTTTACCATGAAATCCCAAGGAAAGTCGTATAATGTGGTCGTCTTTGGCTTTAGCTCGTTCAATAAATATTTGAAAGTCAAGTACTAGTTGTCGTAGCCCCAGGGATAATTGTTGAATTTTCTAAAATCATTAACAAGTGCCAACAAATCACGTTCTATGACTTTCCTGACGTCTCTTGCCAATAAAACGGAATGGACAAACCAAACTAAGCACAATTTCTCCCTGTAGTGCTTTGGTATGTCTTTATTCTTGAAATCCTCTATCAAATCCTTCACTTTGTAGCTAGGTCCAACAATGCCCAATAACCCATATTTTTTTACCATGCATTTGTTGGACCCTTTGTGGGGTGTTTTTTTGATGGGAGGTTCTTCTGGACGATCGTATCTCACGCCCATCACAATGGCAAACTCTTTCAATCCAAAACAAACCGTCATGCTACTGTAGTTGATCCAGTCTTCATCCATATTTTTTCTGCCCTCCTTCGGACCTCCATCATCCCCCGCATAATGATCCTGTGCTTGAGAAGGCCATATACCATGATCATTGGGAAACGGAGAAGGCAGGCCCAAAGAGCTCAAGAAAGTGTGCAAAGCAACTCCTTCTTAAAAACTCCATATGTGTTTTCCTCTTCATAATACTCCTAATTTTGTCAAAAGGTTTCCCCAACTGACATTTAAGTACAAGATCACCAAATACTGTTTTAGGGTTATTCATCGGCCTCGCAACTCAAAACTTGTCAATACTAATGGTTTTGACAGAATCATGCTGGAATTTTGATATTATTTCACACCCCATTGGAGAGGAGGTGTTATCACTTTCCTCGGCTTCATTTTGCCCTGACTAAGATTGTTCTGAAAGTTCCTTCGAATCTATCTGTACTCTAGCCTTTTTTGTTTGGTGATCGAAAGTTGATCCACTTTCTCCACTTTCAGTTTTTTTCTTTTGGGAGACATCTTTTAACTACAAACAAAAGAAAAATAAAAAATACATTGCATTTGATATCTGCATAATTTTTTAAATAAAGGTGAGACAAATTTCAATAAATTATTCTTACCACATAACTAAAAAAAATACTTAAACGGACAACCCATCAGTTGGAACAGATGGGGAACCCGAATGTGTTTGAAAACATATTTAATATCTCCCAACAGATATTCCACCTGTTGCAACAAGTGGAGAAATTTCAATAAATTATTCTATACCACATTACAAGAAAATACTCCAACGGATAACCCATCAGTTGGAACAGATGGGGAATCTGTTTGAAGACCTATTTAATATCTCCCAACAGATCTTCCACCCATTGCAACAGATGGACCACCACCACCACAACCAATTCCACCAAGACCATCACCAATGCCACCAATACCAACACCACCAACAACAGCCACCAATAATACGACAAATACCATCCAATAATACCACAACAGTCAACAAAACACTCAGAGAAAAACTACAATTTTCTCGGGTGCTTCTTTTTTTTTAGCATCAAAACTCAAATTTGCTAATCCATTCTCGAAGATAATACAACTAAAAGTCTTCTTTTTTATCATTAACTAAAAAGTCCTATTTTTTAGAATAAAGAACAAATGTAGAAATCTTCTTGAAATCTATTACATGCGAAGATAGAGAAAACAACGGATAAAAGAGGAAATGAAGTTGAAAAAAACAACTATAAATGGGAAGAAAATCGGCCTATTTTGATGGGTTGAGCAATATGTTGAGTAGTTGTTGTTTGTATTATTGAGAGGTAGAGAACACCCCGAGAGAGAGAGAGAGAGAGAGAGAGAGAGAGAGAGAACTTAAGATTTGAAATCAAAAGTTTTTCGTGCAAATGGATGATTTGTATGGGTTGATTTGTAATTTTGGAAAAGAATGACAAGTTTTGAAATTGATGATTTGGTCCAAATTGATGTTAATTAATTTTAAAATTTTTAAAATATATAGTTTTTAAAACATTGAGTTGATGAAAACTCATTTCAACTCAGAGTGATCGATCGACGACTCTGGTCGGGATGAACGCAATACCAACGCCATGCAATTGCAAAGACTTGATTGGATTTGTAGTTGACCCTGGAGCTCATTCATTCATCCTTAGTTCCACCT
>NW_025885173.1:0-6424 GCF_002878395.1 Capsicum annuum
TCGAAAATGCCCCGTTCGAATTGTTTTGCCTATTTGTCCACCCAAATGACCTCAAAAATTTAAATGGACCATACGGGGATGATCCTTAACCCCCTGGCATACTTCGGTCAATTTTTGGCCCACATCACTCACGAACCTTGGCCCTATCCCTAAAACCGTGGGTTATTGCACATGATTTGGCTCGAAAATGCCCCGTTTAAGCCGTTTCGCCCGTTTGCCCACCCAAATGACCATGAAAATTTAAAAGGACCATACTAGGACCATCCCTAACCTCACCGGCATGCCTCGATCTATTTTTTGCCTATAACACATTTGTACCCAGGTCCTACCCCCAAAATCATGGGCAAAAGCACACCAATTTGGCCAAAAAAATGGTCTGTTCTCGCTGTTTCACCCGTTTGTCCACCCAAATAGCCACAAAAATTTAAAAAGACCACACTGGATGATCCCAACCTCCCTGGCATACCTTAGTTAATTTTCGGCCCACATTACTCTTGAATCCTAGACCCACCCCCAAAATCATGGGCTATTGCACACCGATTTGGCCCGAAAATGCCCCGTTTGCACCGCTTTACCCATTTACCCACCCAAATGACCACGAAAATTTAAACAGACCATACTGGGATAATCCCTAACCTCCTTTCCATAACCCGATCAATTTTCAGGACACAGAATGCCCGTACCCTTAGCCCTCCCAAAATCGTGGGCTATAGAACACCGATTTGGCCCAAAAATGGCCCGTTCGCATAGTTTTGCCCTTATGTCTACCCAAATGGCCACGAAAATTTAAACGGACCATACTGGGACAATATCCAACCTCCCTATCATACCACGATCAATTTTCAGAGTACAGTATGCCCGGACCCTTGGCCCACCCCCAAAACCGTAGGCTATAGCACACCGATTTGGCCTAAAAATGCTTAGTTCACACCGTTTTGTCCGTTTGTCCACCCTAATGGCCACAAAAATTTAAACGGATAATATTGGGATGCTTCCCAACCTCCCTGGCATGCCTCGGTTAATTTTTGAACCACAACACGACCGAAGCCCAGGCCAACCCCCAAAATAATGGGCTATAACACACCGATTTGGCCCAAAAATGCCTCATTCGCACTGTTTTGCCCGTTTATCCATCCAATAGAAACAAAAGTTTAACCGGACCCTACTGGGATGATCACTAACCTTCCTGGCACGCCTCGGTGAATTTTCAAACTACAGCACTCTCGAACCCCGGGGCCACCCCCGGAATCATGGGCTATAGCACACCAATTTGTCTTGAAAATGCCTCGTTCGCACCGTTTCGCCGATTTTTCCACCCAAATAGACATGAAAATTTAAACGGACCACATTGGGATGATCCCCCACCTCCCAGCATGTCCCGATTAATTTTTCACCTACAGCACGCCAGACTTCGGGCTCACCCCCAAAATCGTGGGCTATAGCATCCCGATTTGGCTCGAAAATGCCCTGTTCACGCCATTTCTCCCTATTTTCCACACAAATAACCACGAATATTTAAATGAACCATATTGGGATGATACCTAACCTCCATGGCATGTCCCAATTAATTTTTGATCCACAAAATACTCAAAACCCGGGCCCACCCCAAAACTGTGGGTTATAGCACATCGATTTAGCCTGAAAATGCCCCGTTCGAGATGTTTTGCCTATTTGTCTACCCAAATACACACGAAAATTTAAACGGACCACACTGGGACGATCCTCAACCTCCATGGCCCGGCACAGTCTATTTTTAGCCTACAACATGCCCAAACTCTAGGCCCACCCCCAAAACCAAGGGCTATAGCACACCGATTTGGTTCGAAAATGCCCCGTTCGTGCTATTTCACCCATTTGTCCACCCAAATAGCCACAAAAATTTAAACGGATCACACTGGGATGATCCCAAACCTTCATAGCATACCCTAATCAATTTTTATCCCACAACGCGCTCAAACCCCAATACCACCCCCAAAATCATAGGCTATAGCACACCGATTTGGCTCAAAAATGCCCTTTGCGCACCGTTTTGCCCGTTTGTTAGCCCAAATAGCAACAAAAATTTAAAAGCACTACACTAGGATGATCCCCAACCTCCCTGACATGCCTCGGTCAATTTTTAGTTGATAGCATGCTCAGACCCTAGGCCTACCCCCAAAACCATGGGCTATAGCACACCAATTTGGCCCAAAAATGCGTTTTTGCCTTTTTGCCCGTTTGTCCACCCAAATGGCCAGGAAAATTTAAACGAACCACACTGGGATGATCCTAACCTCCCTGTCATACCACGATCGATTTTTCGCCCACAACACACTCGAATCCCAAGCCCACCCTCAAAACCATAGGGTATAGCATACCAATTTAGCTCGAAAATGCTCGTTTGCCTATTTGTCCACCCAAATGACCACAAAAATTTAAACGGACCACACTAGAATGTTCCCAAATCTCCCTGGCATGTCCCGGTTAATTTTAAGCACACAGCACACTCGAACCCCGAGCCCACCCCTGAAAGAAAGGGCTATAGCACATTAATTTGGCTCAAAAATGCCTCGTTCATGCCATTTCACCCGTTTGTCCACCCAAATGACACCAAAAATTTAAAAGAACCATACTGAGATGATCCCCAACCTCCCTGGCATGCCTAGTAAATTTTAAGCCCACAACACCCTAGCCACCGGGCTCATCCCCAAAATCGTGGGCTATAGAACATAGACTTGACCCGAAAATGCCTCGTTCACGCCATTTCGCCTTATTGTCCACCCAAATGACCATGAATCTTTAAAAGGAAAATACTGTGACAATTCCCAACCTCCCTGGCATGCTCCAATTAGTTTTTAGCCCATAGAACTCCTGAAACCCGCGCCCACCCTAAAATTGTGGGCTATAGCTCACCGATTTAGCCTTAAAATGCTCTGTTTGCTCCGTTTTGCCCATTTGTCCACCCAAATGGCCACGAAAATTTAAACAAACCATATTGGGATGACCATCCCCTACCCCGGTCTATTTTTGACCCATAACACGCCCGAACACTAGGCTCGCCCTCGAAAGCAAGGGCTATAACACACCGATTTTTTCCAAAAATGCCCCATTCGTACTATTTCGCCTGTTTGTCCACCCAAAAGGCTACAAAAATCTAAACGGACCATACTGGGAAGATTCCCAACCACCATATCACATTCTGGATTATTTTTGGCCTACAACACATTCAAAACCTGGGCCCACCCCTAAAATCATGGACTATAACACACCAATTTGGCTCAAAAATTCTCTGTTCGCGTCGTTTCGCTCGTTTGTCCACCCAAATGGCTACAAAATCTTAAAAAGACCATATTGGGATGATCCCTATCCTCCCTTCCATACCTCGGTCGATTTTCAGCCCACAGCACACCCGTACCCTAGGCCCACACCAAAAATTGTGGGCTATAAGCACACCAATTTGGCCCCAAAATGCCCCATTCACGTCGTTTCGTTGGTTTGTCCACACAAATGGCAACGCAAATTTAAACGAACCACACTGAGATGATCCCTAACCTTCTTGGCATACCACGATTAATTTTTGGACCACAGCACGCTCGAACCCTGGGCCCACCCTCGAAACAATGGGGTATAGCACACTGATTTGGCCCAAAACTTCCCGTTCGTGCTGTTTTACTCATTTGTCCTTCTAAATGGCCACAAAAATTTAAACGGACCATTCTGGGATGATCCCCAACCTCCCTGGCATGCCCTGATAAATTTTTTGCCCCCATCACACTCGAACCCTGGGCCTACCCCCAAAATCATGGGCTATAGCACACCCATTTGGCCAGAAAATGCCCCATTCATGCCTTTTTGCCGGTTTGTCCACCCAAATGGTAATGAAAATGTAATCGAACCACATTGGGATGATCCCTAACCTCCCTGTCATGTCCCGATCAATTTTTGGCCCACAGTATTCCCGAACCCCTGGCCCACTCCTAAAACTGTGAGCTATAGCACACCGATTTGGCTCGAAAATGCCCCATTCGCACCGTTTCCCCTGTTTGTCTATCCAAATGGCCATGAAAATTTAAACGGGCCACACTAGGACAATCTCCAACCTTCCTGGCATTCTTCGATCAATTTTCGACCCACATCACGCTCAAAACTTCAGCCCACCGCAAAAATTGTGGGTTATAGCACACCTATTTGGCCAGAAAATGCCCCGTTCATGCCTTTTCGCCTATTTGTCCACCCAAATGCCACAAAAATTTAATTGAACTATACTGGGATGATCCCCAACCTCCCTGGCATGTCCTGACCGATTACGGCCGAAATCATGTCCGAACCCTGAGCCCACCATCAAAATCATGGGCTATATCACACCAATTTGGCTAGAAAATAACATGTTAGCGCAGTTTTACCTGTTTGTCTACCCAAATGGCCATGAAAATTTAAAAAGACCACAGTGGGATGATCCCCAAACTCTATGGCATGCCCCGGTCAATTTTTAGCCCACAGCATGCCCGAACTCTAATCCCACCCCAATATCATGGGCTGTAGCACACCGATTTGGCCTGAAAATACACCGTTCGCGCCATTTTGCCCGTTTGTCCATACAAATAGCCACAAAAATTTAAAAGAACAATACTGGGATGGTCCCCAATCTCCCTGACACGTCTCAATCAATTTTTAGCATACAGTACGCCCAAACCCCGAGCCCACCCCCAAAATCGTGGGCTATAGCACACCAATTTGGCCAAAAATGCCTCATTCGTGTTGTTTTGCCTGTTTAACCACCTAAATGGCCACGAAAATTTAAATGAACCATACTGGGATGGTCCCTAACCTCCCTGAAAAGCCATAGTTGATTTTTCACCCACAGCAAGCCTGAACTCCAGGCCCACCCCAAAATGCCTTGGGCTATAGCACACCAATTTTGCCCATAAATACCCCGTTCACGCTGTTTCGTCCGTTTGTCCACCCAAATAGCCACAAAAATTTAAACGAACCACACTGGAAATATCCCCAACCTACCTAGCATGCCCCGATCAATTTTTAACCCATAGCACACCCGGACCCAAGCCCACCATCGAAACCATGGGCTATAGCACACCGATTTGGCCCAAAAATGTCCCATTCATGCTATTTCGCCTGTTTAACCACCCAAATGGCCATGGAAATTTAAATGGACCATACTGGAATGATCCCCAACCTCCCTGACACTCTCCAGTCAATTTTTAGCCTACAGAACGCCCAGACCCTAGGTCCACCCTCAAAATCGTGGGCTATTGCACACCGATTTAGCCCAAAAAATGCCCTGTTCGCACCGTTTCGCCTGTTTGTCAACTTAAATGGAAACAAAAATTTAAACCAACCACATTGGGACCGATCCCCAACCTACCTAGCATGCCCCGATCAATTTTTAACCTATACCCGGACCCAAGCCCACCCTCAAAACCGTGGGCTATAGCACACCGATTTGGCCCAAAAATGTCCCATTCATGCCATTTCGTATGTTTAACCACCCAAATGGCAACGGAAATTTAAATGGACCATACTGGAATGATCCCCAACCTCCCTGGCACTCTCCAATTAATTTTTAGCCTACAGAACACCCGGACCTTGGGTCCACCCTCAAAATCGTGGGCTATTGCACACCGATTTGGCCCAAAAATGCCCTATTCGCACCGTTTTGCCTGTTTGTCAACTTAAATGGAAACGAAAATTTAAACCGACCATATTAAGACTAATCTCCAACCTCCCAGGCATCGACAGTAGATTTTCAGCCCATAGCACACCCAAACCTTGGGATCATCCCTAAAACCGTGGGCTATAGTACACCGATTTGGCCCGAAAATGCCCCGTTTGTGCCATTTCGCCTATTTGTCAATTCAAATGGCCACAAAAATTTAAACGGACCACACTGGGATGAAAGTGAGTCGTCAGGATCGACGGGGCTGTTTGGGTACCCAAATAGGTGAAATGGATTGAACAGATTATTTTTGGGCCAAATCAATGTGCTATAGCCCACGAGTTTGGGGTGGTCTCGAGTTTCGATCGTGTTTTGGGTCAATAATCAGCTGAAGGCTCCCAGGCAGGCTAATGAGCAGAGAAGTGTGGGCCAATGGGGTCGACGAGGCCATTTGGGTGGTCAAATGGGCGAAACGACATAAATGGGCCATTTTTGAGCCATATCGATGTGCTATAACCCACGATTTCTGGGGTGGGTCAGGGTCCAAGCATATTTTGGGCCAAGAATTGACCGAGGGCTCTCAATCAGGTTGAGGAGTGGGGGAGTATGGACCGTAGGGGTTTGCAGGGCCGTTTGGGTGGTCAAACAGGAGAAATGGCGTGAATAGACTATTTTTTAGCCAAATTGATGTGCAATAGCCTACGATTTTGAGGTTGGCTGGAGGCCCGAACATATTTTGGGCCGAAAATCTATTGGGGGCTCGTAGGCAGA
>NW_025885174.1:0-2156 GCF_002878395.1 Capsicum annuum
TTCACATATACACTTGTTCAAAAGAGGTACCAGATTATACTCCAAGCATGTGGATAAGTTGCACCTTCCAACAGGTGATGAAGTGACAATCTCACACACAGGAGAGGCTCACATTTTTTGCAGATGATCTGATCAAAGATGTTCTATATGTTCCAGAATTCAAACTCAATTTGCTGTCTGTTACCAAGATAACCAAGGCACTTTTATATTTGGTATCCTTTTATCCTGATTTTTGTATCTTTCAGGACCTC
Source organism: Capsicum annuum (assembly GCF_002878395.1). NCBI lineage: Eukaryota > Viridiplantae > Streptophyta > Magnoliopsida > Solanales > Solanaceae > Capsicum > Capsicum annuum. Next base: position 252 of record NW_025885174.1, read on the forward strand.
TTCACTGGCAAGGTGAAGGAGGTTGGTAGACAAGAGGGCTGGACATCTGGAGCGTGGATAATATAAGACGGGGGGCCCAACATCGGAAATAATGAACTGGGTGAACCTGGATTTGATACCATGATAAAGAAATGGACCTTCGACCTAACTCAATGTCAAAAGCTAGCTCATGAGGGGAGGATTGCCCAAGACCATATAAGAAGACTAAGGACCCTTTAACCCAGCGATGTGGGACTCAGTGGGTTAAAGGGTCCTTGGTCTCCTTATATGGTCTTGGTTAATCCTCCCCTTATGAGCTAGCTTTTAAGGTTGAGTTAGGTCCAAGGTCTATTTATTTATCATGGTATCAAAGCCAGGCCCACCCAGTTCATTGTTTCCAATGTTGGGTCCCCCATCTTATATTGTCCACACTCCAGATGTCCAGCCCTAGGCGTGCGAGGAGTGTTGGAGTCCCACATCGGTGGGTTTAAAGGTTCCTTGGTCTCTTTATATGGTCTTGGACAATTCTCTCCTCATGAGCTAGCTTTTGAGGTTGAGTTAGGCCCAAGGTGAGTTACTTCATGACTAGAACTATCAGCATCAACTTGACCATCTACAATAGTTGAAGCCTAAGAAATAGACCTGTGATCAGTGTTTACAAAGTTATTACTGCCAGTATACTGTGATCTGAAATTAGAGTTGTAGCTTTGTTTCTTCCTATTATTTTAGTCATTTGAATACCCTACCAACTTATAGTAAGTTTCCTTGGTATGACCCAATAGATGGCAATAATCACACTTTTTGCCTCTATAGTTAGAGTTGCTTTGTCCAAAAACATAATTTTGATTCACTTGCATAACAAGTTGTTCTGATCTATCATTCACAGTCATCATACATGCTGAATGTTGGATTTCATCCTCTATGAGCATATCATAAGCTTGATTGAGAGTAGGAGTCACTCCTTTGAGCAATATTTGTCTTCTAGCTTAGTCATAGGACTCATTCAGGCCACTTAAACATTATAAAATTCTAAGTTGCCACATATGATCTGAGTATTCTCTAGATATAGGACATGCACAACTAGGAATTGGCACCAGTACATCATACTCACTCCATAAACTCTTCAATTTAGTAAAATAGGCTGAGATCGAATCTGTACCTTAAGAGGGCATATTAATTTCATGATGCTACTGGTATATACGCATACAATTCACCTTGTCATACCTCTCCTTCAAATCCTCCCAAACTGTACAAGCATTCGTGGCATAAATAATGCCAGAAGAGTATTTCGATTTTCCTATAATTTTGGTTGAATTTGTAGCTGAATTTCTTCATTCATAGCACCCAAAATTGATCAAAGTGATCCACTCTTCATAGGTGCTTCAGATAGTTCAAGCTCTACACTCATTCCAATCAAATTAACTGGTTTAGAAAACTATAGTCTTTGGAGTTGATCCATGCAAATTGCTCTCTTAGGGAAGAGAAAGTATGGTTTTTTCACTAGATCCTACAACAAGGAGTCATACAAAGAAGAATTTCATGATCAGTGGGAAACGTGTAATGCGATTGTCCTCTCATGGATCATGAATATTGTGAGTGAAAGCTTATTATCTGGGATCGTGTATGCTATAAATGCTTGCATAGTCTGGAATGATTTGAAGAAAAGATATGATAAAGTGAATCGTATGCGTATATATCAAATGCATCATGAAATAAATATGCATTCTCAAGGTACTAATTCAATCTCAGCTTATTTTACAAAGTTAAAGACCTTATGGAGTGAGTATGATGTTCTGGTTCCAAATCCTAGTTGTGATTTCCCTAAATCCATTGTCAAGAATGAACCTTGGGGATAACTCAAATCAAAAGCTATCTCAAGAGGTGAGGATTACCCAAGTCCATATAAGCAAACCACTAGTCCATTCC
>NW_025885175.1:0-4035 GCF_002878395.1 Capsicum annuum
ATGGGTGATTTTGAGAGTTGTGTGAATATTTCAACTTAAGAGTGAGGTTGAAAAAGAGTTTTGAAAAATATTTTCTTTATTTTTTGAAGGAAAATCATTTTCCTTAGATTTGAGGAAAATAAGTTGATTTGAAAAATATTTTTAAAATTTTTTAAGCCACCAAACATGAGAAAATTGGAAAATCATACCAAACACACCCTTAAGGTACTTATTAAGCGTAAGGTAGTAAAATAATTTTGTCTTCTAAAAATAAATAATTTGTAAAAGATTGTGTTCAAACTAAGAATACAACGTACTTAGAAAAGTATGATGTTTAGCATTAAAAAAAAAAACAAGTATTATATTATCAAAAAGAATTTCCCCATTGTATTATTACCCCTCCCCACCATCTCCTTTTATTTTGCTATATATTTAAAAATTACGTAAAGAAATATTATAAATCACAATAATTAACTATTTAACATATTTAAAAAATCATAAGTATAAAGAATTTATTCGACTCTTGAAACTTCATTTGTACTGAATAGATTAAAATTATAAGTAGCTTACATAAAAAATGTTAAGATTATAATAATCGACAACTTAAGGTATAAATTAAAACAGAGTGAATAACATGTATTAGGCCCGTACTGGCACGAGCTCCCAATATCTAGTAATATATATAAAAAGTGGCTTGGTCGGCAAGAGGGGAGGACAACCCTGATTTTCCCATTACTATATCACTCATGATTAATTAATGGAAAATTTTTAAAAGTGGCAACTCTGTAGCCTTAATTATAACTTTTATAGCAACAATTTCATAATTACGAAAAATAACAAATTGTATTTTGTATTTAAGTAAAATGTTGCTATATAAATACATATACAAATTGAATGTAGTTCATATTTTAACTCCCATCAGTTAGAGTTAAATAAGGAAAGTAACCGTCCTTAATTTATACTACATTTAATTATAAAAATTTTTTCCTAATATGACTCTTCTATTTCTCTTCTTTTTTTATCCTTTTCCGTTTTTTTTTCTTCTTCTTTTTTTAAAATCATTTTCTTTTTTTTTGCCTTTCTCGTATTTTTCTTTTTCTTTCCTATTTTCATTTCTTTTTTATCGTTTTATTTTGATTTCTTTTTCTTTTTGTTTTCTTTCAACTTTATTTTGACTCTTCTATTCTCTTCTTTTTTTATCCTTTTTTAACTTTTCCGTTTTCTTTTTTTTCTATTTCTCATTTTTTTTTTTTTTTTCTTTTTTTTTACTTTTTTTTTTTTAACTTTTATTTCTCTTTCTTTTTTTTTTTTTCACTTCTTTTTCTTTGAACTTTTATTTTTTTTTTCGTTTTTCCTTTTCTATCTCTTGCTTTTATTTTTAAAAGACACATATCTATATCACATATACATAATCAAAAAATATACAAAATACATAGTCAGACAGATTTGCGTATGTATTTACAGTACAAAACATACATATATATCTGCATATGTATTTACAGAAATACATATTTGACTCATATGTATGTATAAGCATATAGGACACAAAATCTCTATAACAAAAAGTGACATAATACGTTTGCCTAATTGTGCTTGAACTACACATTTCTTCATGATGTAGACATCAAGAATATTATTATGACGAATAATATGCATCATCCATAAATACATATGTATTAATCATAAATATATGTGTTATTCATAAATAGATATGCGTAACTGAAAAAATACATATGCATTTCTGGAAAAATACATATGCATTAGTCATAAATACATATGAACATTGAAAAAGTACATACGTATTATTCATAAATACATATACATCTATAAAAATCTAAGCAGAACTAAAAATATATTTCCGAATCAATAAATACAGCATGCAACCCCATAAAAACATATGAATAACTAGAAAATACATAAGTATTATTCAAAAATACACATGCATATCTGGAAAAATACATATGCTTTAGTCATAAATACACATACAATCTGGTAAAATACATATGTATTACTCATAAATACATATGCACAACTTGAAAAATACATATTTTTTCTTTTCGTTTGGCTTTCTCTTTTTCACATATTTTTGCACTTTTTAGAATTTTGGAGATGAAGATTTTCTCAATATTTTTAGTTCATGATTTCCCCAATATTTTTCGGCTCGTCACAAATGCTTCAATCTCACCTCTTCTATGCCAACTTCTCTATTCAACTGATAGGAGTAGAAATCAACTTAATATAAAACCCCACAATCTTTCAACAAAAAAAATCACAAAAGCCCATCAAATAACGTAAGAAAAGTTACAACAGACCTCCATCAAATAATGTATCCCTCCATTATAGCAGACCTCCACAATTTTTCAACAAAAAAAAAATCACAGACACCCCCCCCCCCCCCCAAAAAGCGAAGAAGACGAATGAAGAAAAAAAATTGAAAAAATAATAAAATATAAATTATAAGAAAAGATAAATGTAAATACTGTAAATATCAACTTACCTTATTTGATGGATCACAATTTTCAAAAAAGGAAAAGGAACTGAAAAAAGTGGAGTGAAATATGGGAGAGAATTGAAAAAAGTAGAGTGAAATATTAGAGGAATTGAAAAAAGTGGAGTAAAATAGAAAAAGTTAAAAAAGTGGGTGAAACTCTCGCGCTTTTCAATATAATGGTTAAAAGTTGCTACTTTTACTATAACTTGTAATTTTGAGAAAATGTTGCTATTTATTATAATTAAGGTCTTAAGTATGAAGTTTCTGTAATTTTTCCATTAATTATTATATGACATTTACTTATTAAAAAATTAATAATATTTAGAAAGATAGAATAGACATTTATGACGTGGCTGTTTCAGTTGTTTCAATTGTAATTTTACTATATCACCTATAATTAACTATTATGAGTCATTTAAGTATTTAAAAATTGATAATATTTATTTTATAAAAGGTGAAATCAACATAAAATGATAAATTAATTCTTGATGTTTTAAATTAATTTGATATCTTATGTGAGGCCCACTTAAAAAAATTTCACAAGTATTTTTATAGCAATTTTGTTATATCACTTTTAGTTAGTTATTATGAGTCATTCAAGATGTTTCGATTTTGCTATTTCAATCGTGATATTTGGTTTACTCTCAAAATTATATCAGTGTCGCTTAAATTGAAATAGAAAAATTATAAATTACAATAATTAAAAACTTAAATTACTTTTAGAGTCTAAATTCACTATTAATACCACAAAAGTTTGAACAAGAAGAGTATCATAAATTAAAATAGCAAACAACTTAAAATAGTAAATTCCAACATCGAAAAAGTACTATAGATTATAACCAGTGTAGTTTGGCCCGTGCTAAACCCGGGCCCAAACTCTATTAACATTTATATTTGTAATTTTTTTTTACTTGCTATTTTTTCTTTTAGTTTGTTTTGTATCATTATTTTAGCTAATGGTCTAGTTTGATTATTTTGTTGATATTTTTAAAATGTTAAATTATATATCTGTTTCAATTTTTGTCCTATTTTTTAGTTCGTCTTAAAAAAATGATCTTTTTTTTTTTGGGTTAATTTCAGCTTTCCACGTGACATGTTTAAAACAATAAGATCAATAAATATTTTGTTCCTGGCTACATATTTTTAGTTTAATATCATAAAATTCAAAAATATTCGTTATTTTTTCTTTAACTTTGTGTAAGTCAAAACAAAACAAATAAATTCAAACGAGGGAGTAAAAGCTTTTATAGGTTAAAAATAATATTTTTTATGGTAGATTTTAATCTTTATTTTCATTTTCAAACAAATGCACGCACAAAAAAAAATTTCCTTTTTATTTTACTGGAAGTTTTTGAATGAATGTCTTTAACGGTCTAAATTAATTTTTACCTTATGTATTATTAGTTTCATTATTTTTTCTCAATTAAACTTTACATTGGCTAATTCATTTTTTTTAAAAATATTACAATATTTGATTAATATAGTAATATTTGATGCTGCAAACTATTGTATGATTTATGATAAATTAAATAATTAAAAGTCAGACTCAATAAAATACTTTTTTT
>NW_025885176.1:0-2227 GCF_002878395.1 Capsicum annuum
CTGAAGAATTGAGTATTATCTCAGAGAAAGAGTAGTAATTCTTATTAGAAATAAAGTGGTAAACAGAATGATCCAAGTAATAAGTATTTATAGTATGCTAACAAGTCTAGGCTTAACTAAATATGTTAACTACCTATCCATTAGTTAGTTATAACTAACTTCTTGAAAGCACCTATATACTTGTGCAGACTACATTACATCCTAAATCTGTTTTCTTCTTCTTCTCTGAACACTCCCCCTCAAGCTAGGAAGGGGTGAATATGTCACACATTCCTAGCTTGGAGCTTAGATACGTGTGTTGTACTCTGTTAAGTCCTTTTGTGAACACGTCTGCAGGTTGATGTTGTGTTGATATATAGCTAGTTGAAACAGTTCCTTGCAATATTTTTTCCCTGATAAAATAGTAGTCAAGATCTATGTGTTTAGTTCTTTCATGATACACCGGGTTGGCTGCTATTTGTAGAGCTGATTTACTGTCACTGTATATCTCTGCTGGAAGGGTTATGTCCAGGCCAATCTCTTTCACCAGGTCTAAGACCCATATTAGTTCAGCTGTTACGTCTGCCATACTTCTGAATTCAGCTTCAGCTGAACTTCTAGACGCAGTAGCTTGTTTCTTCGACTTCCAAGAGACTGTTGAATCACCAATTTTTACAAGATAACTAGTAATAGACCTTCTTGTTTGAGGGCATGATGCCCAGTCAGCATCACGGTAGGCACTCACATGCTCATTAGCACTACTAGACAGCAGGATGCCCTGACCTGGTTGATTCTTTATATACCTCACTACCCTTAATGCAGCTTCCATATGAGACTTTTTTGGACCTTGAAGAAAATGACTTAGTGTTTGAACACTAAAGGAAACATCTGGCCTTGTCATTGTTAGGTACAGTAGTTTTCCAACCAATTTTTGATAGGTTTCTTGGTTTGCTGGAGGATCCTCACCTGACTGCAAGTGTTTAACATGATCATCAAACTTTTTTGTGGTCAACTTTCCATTGTAATATGAAGGTTTTACAGCAGGCTTAGCAGCTCCCATACCTAGTTCAGCTAGTAACTCTAATGCATATTTTCTTTGGTGCATTAAGATTCCTTTGTCAGACCTAGCAAACTCTATGCCAGGAAAGTATCTTAATTCTCCGAGATCTTTCATCTTAAAGGCTTGCTGCAGTGTTGCCTTTGTTTCTTCTATCAGTTTTAAACTTTCACCGGTGATCAACATATCATCAACATACACCAAAATCAGTACCATGCCCTCATTTGTTTTCTTTATATACAACAATGGATGATACTTGCTTTGTACAAATTGTTGTTTTAGCAAAGCTTCTGACAATTTTGTGTTCCATTGTCTAGGAGCTTGTTTCAATCCATATAAGGATTTGACAAGTCTACATAATGCATTCTCCCCTAGCTTGCAAATCCTTCAGGCAGCTTCATGTATATTTCATCAGTGAGATCACCATTCAAGAAGGCATTGAAGACATCCATCTGATGCACAAACCATTTCTTCCTTGCTGCTGTAGCTAGCACAGTTCTGACTGTTTTCATTTTAACTACTGGTGAAAAAGTTTCTGTGTAGTCTATGCCCTCTCTTTGGTTGTATCCTTTGGCTACCAACCTAGCCTTAAACCTTTCAATCTCTCCCGAGGCCTTGTACTTTACTTTATAGATCCACCTGCACCCTATAGGTTTTTTACCTTCAGGTAGTGTAACCACATCCCAAGTGTGGTTAGAAGTAAGAGCATCAATTTCACTTTTCATAGCTGCTATCCATCTAGGATTTTTACAAGCTTCTGAATATGTAGTAGGCTTAGTAACGACAAAGCACTACAAGAAATATGTTCTGAGATTGGATAAGGTACCTCTTTGTGAACGTTAAGAGATACAAAGTCAGTCATCCAAACTAGTGGCTTTCTTCCCCGGCTTTATCTCCTTTGATCCTGCACTAGCACTGGTTCAACTGGTAATACCTCATTAGGCATATTAACTGATTCTTCTGGTTGATCTTGAGGTACACGAGCCTCATGCTGCTGTAACAGATGCGAAGAATTAGATGGCATGTGCCCTTGTGCATCAGAGAAAATCACCTGTGATGATTCTATAGGAAATACATGTTGTGTATTGTCAGCCTGGCTATTTTGTTGCTTGAAGGGGAATACATCTTCCCTGAATGACACGTTTCTGCTGACCAACACCATTTTATTAACCATATCATACAATACATAGC
>NW_025885177.1:0-2846 GCF_002878395.1 Capsicum annuum
CAAAACCAAATTGTTAGATCAATGAAGCTTTGATGATTGACATACAAATGAAACATGTTACTCAAGTTGATCCAATCACATGAAGACAACCACTAAGAAAAGAGGACAAGAATGGATAAGTTTCCTTGCTCTCTTGATGGATCACGTGTGATAAAGAAGAAGTTGTAGCTAAATACAACACCTTATTGATAAGTTGAAGAGAAAGAGTTTCATTCAAATAAAGAGATCCAAGTTGAAGAAGGATTTTTATCGATGCAAGGAGTTGTATTTGAAGGACTTTGAGTTGACAACAAACGCAGTTAAATTAAAGAGTCCAAAGCAAGGTAGAAGACCAATGACTTTGAAGGACTCTTTGAAGAGTTGTTATATATAGAGAGATTAACTCATTTTGTTACTTATGCACTTAAAAAAATAGCAACACATCAAATAATTATCAGTGAAGTTCGAAAGCTTGAAGCGGCCTGAGTTAAACCTGTTCATATTACTTAGAGTTAAGGAGTCTTAGACTTTATGTATTAGGTTGGTTCTTGAGTTGTATTATTTTATTGTCTCAGTGAAGTATAAATTGAGTTAGGAGCATTGTTTTCAAGTTTGGAAACTCGAAGACTTATGAACACTCACCTTTGGGAAGGTTTGTATTTTTGTAGAAATAGGAGTTAGAGTTTATTTCCTAAATTATAACAGTCTTGTAATTGTTGATTGTTAAGGCTTAATTGTTTTAATGGAGTTGGAGTCAAATCCTGTAGAGGTACAGGTCATGATTTTTTACACTTCTTAGAGCCGAGTGTTTTACACGTAAAATTACTGTGTAATTTATTTACTGTTTAGATAGATAGAAACACGTTAGTAGACCTATTCCAGTGATAAGCAACCGCTAGGCTAAAACAAGTAATCAGTAGGGCATGTACTCTAACAAGTGGTATTACAACCAGTTGTCTTACATAAGTTTAGCACCTAAGAAAAGATCACTATGTTGAATTCTGCACCTCATACTCGTCACAGTGAAGGCCAATCCACTACTAGGCCTCCTTTTTTTTTATGACATTCATTTTGCATGGGGGAAAGCTAGAATGGAAATGTTCATTCAAGAAGAAGACTATGAGTTATAGGATAGAATTACTGATGTTCCAATTATCCCGATGAAGTTGGAAGATGGAGAACAAGTTAAAAAGGTGAGAAGTGAATTTACTGCCGATGATTTGGTGGCACTAAAGAAAAATGCAAGAGAAAAGGACATCTTAGTGTGTGTACTAGGTCTGGCAGAGTACAATAGAGTATCTACTTGAACCACTACCAAGAAAGTTTGGGATACCTTAGTGAATGCACATAAGGGCACCATTCAAGTGAGAAAATTTAGAGTTGCTCTTCTCTTCACAGAATATGAAGCTTTTAAGATGAAGGACAATGAATCCCTTCATCAGATGATGTCAACACTTACTACTTTAACCTATGAATTAACCTCTTTGGGAAAAGTTATCACTACTGAGGAGCAAGTTGAGAAAGCGTTGAGGGTCTTGCCAAAATCTAAATAATATGTCAAGGTTATTGCGATTAGGGAGGCCAAGAATCTAACTAATATGACTTAGATAAATTTGTGGGTAACCTGAAGACTTATGAGATGCAAATTAATGAAGCCAAAAATGAGAAGATAGCTCTTGAGAAAACTTTAGCCCTATAGTCTTTAGTCAGTGACAAAGAAGTAGAACTGACTGAAGAACAAGTGGCTTTTATAATAAATTTTTTTAGCAAAGTCTTCAGGAAGAAGAATGGAATAGGTAGCAAAAGGCGATCCAATGACGATCTCACTAGGTGTTATAAGTGTGGTAAAACTAATCATCAAGTCAGAGATTGTCCTATTTGGGAGATTGAATAGAGAAAAGAAAGAGCTGATAAAGAATTAAGAGAAAAGGCTAGGAAAAGAGAGAAGGAAGAAGTTGTTATGGTGGCTGCTTGGGGATGTGACTCTGAAGGATCAGATGAGAAAGAGGTAGATGAAACTACTCTTATAAAAATTAGAGATTTAGACATGGAAGATGAAGGAAAAACTGTTGAGGTAAATATTCCTAAACTTAAAAAGAATTTACATCTATTTTCCAAAGAAAAACCTATTACCTTGATGAATAGCTTAATAGATGATTTTCAAGAATTATCTTCTGATAGGGATGAACTATTCAACAGTCTTGCAAGTCTCAAATATGAGCTTATTGATTTGGAAACTTGCAAAAACATTGTTGAAAAAGAAAACCATGCTTTCAAGGAACAAGTTAGTCAACTTGATTCTTCAAATCTGAATTAACAATCTGAGATCTTAGAACTGACTCTTTCTAAAAAGGGTAAAAAGGTGGAACGGGATGACCAGAAAAGACTTGAGCTTGAGTTAACCAAGGTTAAACATGAATGTAATAATGAAAATAAAAATGTAAATAAGTTAAGCCAAGAAATATCTAGGTTGAAAATTGATCTGGAAAGGGCAAATAGATGGACAAACTCCTCAAGAATTGTTTATCAATTGGGTGAAAGCACTCACAGTGAAAAGCCTGGTTTAAGATTTTTCAAAAGTTACACTGTCTCTAATGATTTATGCTATATTTATGGCAACCTTGGACATCACACTACTGAGTGTCCAACTGCTAATAAAAGCAGATCCAGAAGTACAAATCTAGCAAAGAAATCAGATCTCATAAGATCTCACATAAATAAAGTAAATAACAAAACTAGTCAGAAGAACATGTCAAATAACATGCTGCCTCATTGGGTAAAAAGAAACTTGATTTATATTTTTTCTCATAAGAAAGGACCCAAGCTTATCTGGGTTCATAAAGTTAACCTCTAATTTGTTTTGCAGG
>NW_025885178.1:0-5674 GCF_002878395.1 Capsicum annuum
CAGAGATTCGTAGTTTTCTCGGGTTGGCCGGTTATTATAGAAGGTTTGTTGAAGGATTTTCTTCCATTTCAGCACCCTTAACCAAGCTAACCCATAAAGCATCCAAATTCCATTGGAATGATGCCTGTGAGAAGAGTTTTCAAGATTTAAAGAACAAGTTGATTTTTACACCCGTGTTAGTACTTCTAGAAGGCACCGAAGGGTATACAGTGTATTGTGATGCTTCCAAAATTGGTTTAGGATATGTATTGATGCAGCATGGTAAGGTAATAGGATATGCTTCTAGATAATTACGGCCACATGAGAAAAATTATCTTACACACAATCTTGAGCTGGCAGCAGTTATTTTTGCTTTAAAGATATGGCGCCACTACTTATATGGGGTTGATGTTGATATATATACTGAGCATAAGAGCTTGCAATATATTTTTAATCAGAAGGATCTAAATTTAAGGCAGCGGAGATGGCTTGAACTATTAAAGGACTACGATGTTGATATCTTTTACCATCTAGGGAAAGCAAATGTGGTAGCTGATACGTTAAGTCATAAGGCTATGATGGCGCCTATAGAAAGGCAAGGGATGATTAAAGATCTTCACTATTTAGCTAGTTTGGGAGTTCTCCTTTTTGAAACTCCGGATAAAGAGCTTGTCGTACATAATGCTGCGGGATTTTCATTAGTAGCTAAAGTGAAAGAAAAGCAATATGCAGATCCTATTTTATTACAACTTTAGGAGAACGTTCAGAGTGGTACGACCAAGGCATTTGAGCTTACGCGAGATGGAGTACTTCAGTGCCAAAACCGATTGTGTGTGCCGGATGTAGATGGGCTAAGAAAGAAGATTATGACAGAGGCACATTGTTCAATGTATTCCATTCATCCAGGATCAACCAAAATGTATCAAGATTTGAAAGATATGTATTGGTGGAATAACATGAAGAAGAGCATTGCAGAATTTGTAGCTGAATGTCCAAATTATCAAAGAGTTAAAGTTGAGCACCAAAAACCCGGAGGTTATATGCAATGCGTTGATCTTCCAAGCTGGAAGTGGGACATGATCAACATGGATTTCTTTATTGGTTAGCCTCGTACATCTCGGAAGTTCGACTCTATATGGGTGATTGTTGATAGGCTTACCAAATCCACATATTTCCTACCAGTTAGGACCACTTACACAGTTGAAGAGTATGTGAAGCTGTACATTAAAGAGATAGGACGATTACATGGAGTGCCAATTTCTATTATATCAAATTGGGGAACCCAATTTACCACAAAATTTTAGAAGTCTTTTCAGAGGTGTTTGGGAACACAAGTGAAGTTGAGTACAACTTTTCACTCTCAAACAGATGGACAAGCAGAACGTACCATCCAAACACTTGAAGATATTCTACGAGCTTGTGTAATAGATTTTAAGGGCAACTGGGATGATCATTTACCTCTTATTGAGTTTACCTACAATAATAGCTATCATTCAAGTATCAAAATGGCACCATATGAAACTTTACATGAAAGAAAGTGTAGATCACCAATAGGATGGTTTGAAGTGGATGAAACTCTTTTGTTCAGAACGGATCTTGTTTATCAAGCCATAGAGAAGGTTAAAGTAATTCAGTAATGACTGAAAACATCCAAAGTCGAAACAAGTCATATACGGATAGTAGAAGAAGAGGGCTAGAGTTTTCTATAGGTGATTGGGTATTTTTGAAGGTATCACCAATGAAAGGGGTAATGAGATTTGGCAAGAAAGGGAAGTTGAGTCCACGTTATATAGGCCCATATAAGATCACTCGAGGTTTGGAAAAGTTGCATATGAATTCGAGCTAGCCCAAGAGCTCTCATCAGTACATCTGATATTTCATATGTCAATGCTTCGAAAGTGCATCAGAGATCCATCACATATCACTTCTACTGAGGATGTGTAAGTTGCGGAAGATCTTACCTATGAGGAAGTGCCTATTGCTATTCTAGATCGCCAAGTTAAGAAGATGAGAAATAAAGAGATAGCATCTGTGAAAGTACGTTGGAGAAATTGTCAAAGGGAAGAGATTACATGGGAAGCTGAGGAAGCAATGAAATCTAAGTACCCTCATTTGTTCAAAGATGAAGAGGAAATTCAAGCAACGGAGTTAGAACATTAACAAGTAAGTTTTTTTTTTTTTATATATGCATAGTATTTATGTGATGATGTGAATATTAATGATGGACTTGAACTTGTTTCGGTTGAATAACTACACTAAAATTTTAGGAAGAATGTCCTAAAGGGGGGAAGGATGTAACACCCCATATTCAAATATGTGTATTGGTCTTATTTATGTGGAATTAATTTTTTTTATTTTATTTATACTGGAATTTTCCCGTCGATGGTTCCATACGAATGTTATTGAATAATATTTCCAACGATATAAAGATTTCCAAAAATGGATAGGTTTCGGATATAATCGAGCACGTTCAAAACTATAAAACGGTGGTCGGGATATTTGGGAATAGTAAATGTGCAGGAAAATTTCCTGCACACAAACTACTCAGGACAGCCAAATTTTTGGGTCAAATTTGAATGATCATAAATCCCTTAATATGATGAACTGGGAGAGCTATAACCTATGAAAAGAAAGATATTTGAGTCTTATTTCCAATGCAATTGGTTTCATCCAAATCCAACGTCTGAGTAAGGAGTTATACTCGTTTTACTTTAGCCTATCAAAACAAATTTTTAGGGTCAACTTCAAATAACCATAACTCCTTGTACAGGAAGAACTGGGTGGCCTAATTCATATGAAATGAAAGCCCTTTGAATTATCCTTCCAACTATACCAATTTCACCCAGTTCCGATATTGGAGCAAAGAGTTATGGTCGATCTACTTTAGCTTATCAAAATAGTCTACCAAAGGACAGATTTGACATTATTTAAATTTTAAAGGCATTTTGGTCTTTTCCTACTATATTATGGACGGAAATATGTGTATATATACATGTGTATGAGTTCAAAAACTCATTTTCACCATCAATCATCGAGGAAGAACAAACCCTAGCTAAATTTGACCTTTAAATTACTTTTGATTCAACCGTAGAAATTCCAAAGTAATCTGATAACTGCGTTTGTCATCTCGAGAGCTTTGAACGACACCTATTATTTGTGCAAACAGTATTTCATAATCAAGAGGTAAATTCTAAGGTGTGATTATTTTTTGCCTTTGTTCTTTTCCATATGTATATGTGTGATAGAGGATTATATGTATTGGTTATTATTGAAAGGTGATGGAAATAGGGTTATGGACTATTTTGCATGGTTTGGTTGTATTGAATTGTGGAAGGTGGATATGGTAATTGAGTTATGGAAGGTGGATATGGTAATTGAGTTATGGAAGGTGGATATGGTGATATACTATTGAATTGATGATTATTTATGTCTATGGCTCAATTTGGTTTAATGGATTGCTTGGAAGGATAAATGAATCCAAACTTGATAATGGAGGATTTTTTATGAATATGCATGGCATGTTAATGTAATTAGAGTATAAGAGGGTTAAAGTGACACCCTTTATGTGTAATAAAGGCTTACTACTTAACCACTAGATTGGTGAATTCAAATAATTGAATTATGATGATTGGTTGCTAATACTAGATTGCTATATATATTCATTGTAGATAAGTAATCCGAAAAGACGGAAAGTCCATTTGGGACTAGTATTGAAGGTTGACAGTCAGGTATGTAAAGCATACTCTATACCATATCTTTGGCATGAAAGTGAACAATTGTTCTATTAAGAAAGTTTCCAAAGTTTTCTGTAAAATGTGATCCATAATGGTTTTGTATGATGTCCTACGTTACTAATGAACTTGTTTCCAGCCTACAAGATGTCAAGACATTCCAATACTTGTTTTCCAAATCTTACATGTTTATTGCACTAATGAACGTCAGAAGGTATTCGGTTACTCAAACAAGATCCATGTGCTGTTAATGACTCCAAAATGTTTCATTGATATACCAATAAGTTCCTACTTCATTGTTATGGCATTGATGACTTCAAAAGACTTAATTGATGTGTCAATGAGTTCTTACTTCATCGTTATTGCATTGATGGTCTATTTATATGTCTCTTATTGATGTATCATTGTTTTAAAGTATCAAAAATGCTGTGGCGAATGAAATAACAATCTCAAAGATTAATTGAACTAAGTGGTGGAAGTTCTCTCTTATCGGGTGGTATCCCAGGGGCATAAGCGTATTATGGGTCGATTCCTATTTATGTGTTTATGGGTGGTATCCCAGGGGCATAAGCCTATCATGGGTCGATCCCAGTTGATATGTACTGGAGGCAGCCTAATGGTCATAGTAAGGTACAGTAATGATTACAAAGATTCTAAGAACGAAGTTAACGTGATTGAATAAATACAATGTATAGGTTGTCACAAGTTCTAGTAAGTGTGGTTCACTCCTTTTACGATTAATTCACTTGTTTTTGATTTCTATTGAGCTCCTATATCATGTGTGATTATCTTTAGCTTTACATACTTAGTACATATTTCATACTGACGTCCCCACGGGGGACCTGCATTTCATGCTGCAGGCACAGGTACCTTAGCTTATACACCGCACAAGTAGGAGCCAGGATATCCAGCTACTTTTGGTGAGCTCCAGTTTGCTTCGGTGCTTTTCGTGTCATATCCAGTCACTTTTGGTATTGTATAGAAGTTAGTTATATGGCGTGGTGTGTCCCGACCTTAGTTAAACTCTATGTATTATTTAGAGGCTTTGTAGACCTAATGTACAGTAAAGGTGGTGTTTTGTTAATAGACGTGATGGCTTCAACGACCAAGTATTATATATATATGTGTGTGTGTGCTCGAGCTTATACAGATGATTATTTCCTTTTATATGCGACATGATGTTGTCCAAATTTTGGGTTGTCATAGAGGTATGCATGGGAAGTATAAGGTTATGAGATGGTTCTCCCGGGCCTCCTTGGTTACGGGTGCCAGTCATCCCCAATAGGATTTGAGGCATGACAGGTACGCTCAGCTTACCCATCTGTCTGAGGGTGGAAAGCTGTGCTCAAATTCACTTGTGTACCTAAACTCTTCTGAAAAGATCTCCAAATTTGAGATGAAAACTGCGTACCTCTATCGGATATAAGGGACACTGGTGCCCCATGCAACCGAACTATATCCTCAATGTAAATCTTAGCATAATCCTCTCTCGAATAATTAGTCCTTACAGGTAAAAAGTGGGATGACTTTGTCAACCGATCTACAATCACCCATATAGAATCATACTAGTTTTGGGATCTTAGAAGTCCTATAATGAAGTCCATGTTTGTCATTTCCCACTTCTATAAAGGCAGGGCTATCTCTTGGGAAGTACCACCTAGCCTCATGTGTTCTACCTTCACTTGTTGACAGTTCAAACACTTGGACACAAAATCATCTACATCACTTTTCATGTTATTCCACCAATACAAGGTTTTCAGATCATGGTATATCTTAGTAGAGCCTGGGTGAATGACATACCTCGAAGTGTGCACCTAATTAAGGATTCTTTCCCGCAGCCCATCAATATTCAGAACGCACAACTTACCTTGAAATCTCAGAATACCATCACCACTAATTTCAAATGACATAACCTTTTGTTGACCCACATCTTTCTTGATGCAAATCAAGAAAGATGTGGGTCA
>NW_025885178.1:5774-17599 GCF_002878395.1 Capsicum annuum
TCATGGTATATCTTAGTAGAGCCTGGGTGAATGACATACCTCGAAGTGTGCACCTAATTAAGGATTCTTTCCCGCAGCCCATCAATATTCAGAACGCACAACTTACCTTGAAATCTCAGAATACCATCACCACTAATTTCAAATGACATAACCTTTTGTTGACCCACATCTTTCTTGATTTGCATCAAGATGGGATCTTCAACCTACTTCTCCTTAACTTCAGCACAAAGGGATGACTTGGCTAACTCATGAACAATCACCTCTCCATCTTTGGAATCTAGGAGTCACACTCTCAGGTTTGCAAGGCGGTGAATATTCTTCACCATCTCTTTCTTTCCTTCTTCTACATGAGAAAGGCTGCCCATAGACAACCTGTTGAGGGCATCGGCTACAATATTTCCCTTGCCCATATGGTAATGTAGACTCATATCATAGTCTTTCAAAAGCTTCATCGAACGCCTCTGCCTGAGGTTCAATTCTTTCTATGAGAAAACATACTGCAAACTCTTATGGTCAGTATAAATATCAACATTCACTCCATAGAGATAGTGCCTCCAGATTCTAAGTGCAAACACCACGTCTGCTAACTACAAATCATGAGTGGGGTAATTGTGCTCATGCACCTTTAACTGCCTAGATGCATAAGCTATCACCTTACCACACTGCATCAATACACAACCAAGTCCCACATGAGATGCATCACAATAAACCACAAAATCATCTACACCCCCGAGGAGGGACAAAATAAGAGTAGTAGTCAGCTTGTCCTTCAACTTCTCAAAACTGTTTTCACATAAGTCCAACCACACAAACATCATCTTTTTCTGAGTCAGTTTAGTAAGTGGAGCAGCTATGGAAGAAAAACTCTCTGTGAACCTTCTGTAATAACCCGCCAAACTCAAGAAGCTCCGAATATCGGTTGGAGTTGTGGGTCTGGGCAATTTTCTCAGTGCTTCAACTTTCTGGAGATCCACTCTTATCCCATCATTGGACACAATATGCCCCAAAAAGGCAATAACATCTAACCAGAATTCACACTTAGAAAATTTGGCATACAGCTGATGATCCTTAAGGGTCTGAAGAATAATTCAGAGGTGATTGGCGTGATCCTATTTACTTTTAGAATAGATCAGAATATCATCAATAAATACAATGATGAACAAGTAAAGAAACTTATGGAACACTCTATTCATAAGATCCATGAAGACTACAGGGGCGTTAGTCAACCCGAAGGACATGACTAGAAATTCATAGTGACCATATTGGGTTCGAAAGGCTGTCTTGGGTATGTCTGATGCCCTAACTTTCAACTGATGATAACCCAAATGAAGGTCTATTTTTTAAAAACACTTGGCACCCTGAAGCTGGTCAAAAAGGTCATCAATCCTCGAAAGAGGAAATTTATTTTTAATCGTGACCTTATTTAGGTGACAATAGTCTATGCACATACAAAGGGAACCATATTTATTTTCCACGAAAAGTACAGGTGCATCCCAAGAGGACAAACTGGGGTGAATAAAACCCTTATCTAGAAGGTCTGCCAGTTTCTCTTTTAACTCTTTTAGTTCCGTTGGAGCCATTCTATATGGCAGAATAGAAATAGAACAAGTGTCTAGAAACACATCAATGCCAAAATCTATCTCCCTATTAGGTGTCCCTGGGAGATCTTCGGGAAAGACTTCTGGAAACTCATTCACTATAGGGACATACTAAAAAGGAAGATTTTCAACTCTCGAATCATTTACTCAGATTAGATGGTACATACAACCTTTGGAGATAAGCTTTTGGGCTCTAAGATAATAGATAAAGTGACCTCTAGATTCCACAGAACTTCCTGCCCATACAATTGGTGTCTTATTTGGAAAAGAAAAAGTGACCTTTTAGGTTCTGCAATCAAAGGTGGCATAACATGAATAGAGCCAGTCCATCCCAAGGATGGCATCAAAATCTACCATATCAAGTTCTATAAGGTCGTCCACAATATTCCTACTAAGAATAGACACAACACAATTTCTATAAAACCTTCTAGAAATAATAGAATCACCTACAAGAGTGGAAATAGTGAAGGGTTCTTCAATGACTTTGGGCTAAAACCCAAAACCAACAGCCAAATAGGGGGTCACATAAGATAAAGTAGACCCGGGATCAAGTAACACATAAACATCACGAGAAAAGATTTGTAACATACCGGGAATAACATCTAGGGAAACTTCTACCTCCTGGCAGTTTGGTTAAAGCATATAGTCGATTGTGACTTTCCCCGGCAGCTGAAGGTACACCCTTATGAGGAGGAGCCATGAACGCAGCTTCGGGCTTAGTCTACCCCCACATTTCCTCCAGCAAAAGGGTAGTCTTTCTAAAGATGTCCTACTTTTCCACAAGTATAACAATTTTCCCCTCAAAAAAACACTTTCCTGGGTAATTTCTCCCAGAAATCTCACACCGTGGATAAGTACGACGCTGTTGGGCCATACTCCCCTGCGACTGAGTATCTATGTCTCTCGATCTATGAGTATGGAAACTCTGAGATTGTCTGTCTACTGGTGGTTTGAGCACTGGGGTGCTGGCATCAAACTGTGCATTACTCCATGACTTCTTCTTTTGCCATCTATTTCCCCAGTTGCCGCTTTGTGGCTGGCTGTGATTTTGATCTGCGGTTCTGGCTCTCTTTGATTACCTATCTTTCTCTCTTGTTTCTAAAATTTTCTTTTTCTTCTTTTCTATCTGATGCATGAGCGGTTAGCAGAGCAAAGTCTAACTCTTTGTTCAACATAGCCCCCTGGCACTCAATTACCAGGTTATCAGCAAGGTAGGATGCAAATTTTCTCATCTGAACTCTCATAGTACTAGTCAAATCTGGTGCATAGTAGGCTAGTTTATTAAACTTCAAAGTGTACTCCTGGACACTCATACTGCCCTGATTCAGATTCATAAACTCTTTCACCTTGGCATCCCTCAACTCCAGAGAAAATAATCGATCAAGGAAAGATTCCACAAATTCACCCCAAACTGTGGGCTCAGCACTCTCACCTTTTGCATCCTCCCAGTGGGCATACCACTGATTTACAACATCATTGAGCTAATAAGTTTCCAGGTCCACCCCTTCAACCTCATCCACATGCATTACCTTAAAGATCTTTTCCATCTCATCCACGAACTCATGTGGATCTTCCTCCACCTTAGTGCCAGTAAACCAGGTGAGTTCATCTTTAGGAAATGTACGAACCTAGTAGCCTCAGACATAACAGATGCAGACCCAACCTCTTCTGATCATTGAGCCTGGTTAGCTACCAACAGTGTCAGAATATGAATAGACTGTTTAAATTCTGCATCTGAAATATCTCCCTGAGTAGTTAGGGGATGGTTGGCATTAATCCATGGATACTGAGTTGGACTGGTCGGGACTAGAGGGACTCCCAAAGTAGGGACAAATTTTGAAGTGTGAGCCCTATTATGGGTCCGCATCCCATAGGTGGGACAGACCTCATCTGCCTGAGCATTATGATTGATGATACGACGTGGAGGCATAACTGTGTTTTTGAAATACAAGTAATCATTTATTAGGGGACAGTTATGACTCTGAAGCACAAACTAAATCACAAAGAAGGGAAATATTTCCTAAATGCCTAGCAGCCTCCTTCTTATAAGTGTGGTGCCCTACACACCAATAAAAAAGACTCTACTCGATGCAATTTTGTAGACACCCTGGGACCATGAACCTTGCTTTGATACCAAGTTTGTCATGACCCAAACTAGGCCTATCCGTGATGAGCATTTCAAACCATGGAGGCCTGAAACACCCATATCTATCTGGTAATTATACACCTAACTCATATGATCAAAGTAATACGGAAGAAACAGAATAATTTGAAAACATGGTCATAAATATGAAAAGAAAAAATAACGGGGAAATAAAGTTCCCCAACATAAATCAACCTCCAAATAACTATCTGTGAAAATCTCTAACAAATGACTGAGTCAAGTAACTGTATATAAACTGGGACAAGACCCCCAGTAGACCCCAAAACTGAATATAAGATAAAAGGACTGCAGGACATATGACCTTCTGAAACATAGAAGGCTTACCATTTGTCTCTGCAACTCTCTCTGAATGATCTACTGATTCTCTTGACCCATAGACTGGGCCTCTGAACTTGAGAGGTTAGAGAGGGAAGGGGCTCAGCACAAAAGTACTGGCAAGAAGAGATATCGAAACAAAATATAATATTTTTACGAAATATAGTTAAGAGCCATTATAAAGTAATTTCATATCAAATCATCTGAAAACACACGGGCATAATGCAATAGTTTTTAATACCAATGCAATGCGATTGAGCTAGGTGTAATACCCTACAATTGTAATTCCACGACTACGTGGAATCCGCCTCTGGTGTGGCCAAGCTGCCAGTCCAAGTAGCCGGCAGGATTTGGAGCCGGTATAACCCCTATGTGAGTACACTATTGGGAATCACCCCATGTGAGATGACCCAATTATTTCCTCCCATGTAGGATTTAATATCATATGACCCACATTGGCAACTATGGTTTCCAGTGATGAGCCCTTTCACTCAAATGTCTTCTTCAGAAATCCACCTTTCTCATGAAATTGATGTATTCAAACTTTGTTCAAATCAATCACATGTCATACTGGAACGCCCCGCATTTTGGGCTATAATAAAGACCATGATTTTGATGCATTGATAATCTCAAAGCCATAAAATCCTATGCCAATACGGTATGTTAATTATTTTTGTAACATGTGAATCCGTTCAAGCTTGAATTTAGACCATATAGGTCCTTCAACTCAAGGACGAGTTCAAACTATTTCGATCGACTAAGCTTTAGTGGACGTTGTAAAGTGTGTCAGCTTCCATCAACCATAACTCTCTATATATGTCGAACTAGGAAGCCTACTATATGTCAAATGATAGGTATTCGAGTTATCTTTCCAACGATACCAATTTGGATGAAACACGACACCCGAGTAAGAAGTTATGGCCTTTCAAAGAGATATGCATCGCCTAACAAATTGCCCATAGCCACTGGAAAGCATAGGCAATAGCCTAGGCGGCGCCTATGTAAACATAGGAGATAGCCTATGCAGAGGCTATGTAAACATAGGCGATAGCCTAGGCGGCGCCTATGTGAACATAGGCAATGGGATGGGCGGTGCCTATGTAAAGAATTCTAGTGACTTAAACACTCCGTTTTGGGGACAAAGTGGTCCTTTTCCACCCTTAGCCCTAAAACACGAAATTCAGTTCCAAGGACCCCAAAATACATATTCATTCATCAAAAGTACTCAATTATTTTCCTTAGGGTTTCAAAATAAAAACCCAAATAGTTCAAGATTCGACCGTAGGTTTTGAAGATAATTACATATTTGGAATCACCAATCCGCAAGCTTTAAGAAACATCTATTATCCTTGGAAATAGAGGTACGTAGGGTTATCCTAAAATCTCATGGGTGTAGTTTTTATGAATATGCATGCTTTTAAATGGGGGTTTTCAATCAAATGCTAATATCTTGCTTCCAATATGATTTCTAAGTCATCTTTCTTTATGTCATGAGAATTGTTTGCTTATATAGTTCAATGGTTGAAATCATGCATATGTGATTTGAGATTTTCCATGGAATTTTGATAAATATGAATGATAAATTGCTTTCAAATTCCCATGATAATGTATTGATACCCCATATCATATTGTGATCAACAAATGAGCATGAATTTAAAATAAATATTGTTCACCACGTGTCAATGCTGAAACACCTTGGTTGTTACATGGTTATGCATATGTGGAAGTGATATTGAGGACTTCCAAGTCGGGTATGATGATACCCTACAGAACATGATATGTGATTGAATTAGATAAAATTTGAATGCATTGATTTTACATGAGAAAGGTGGATGCCCGAAGAAAGTATTTGAGAGTAAGGGCTCATCACTGGAAAACGTGTTTGCCGACATGGAATATTGGTACCAGGCTAAGTGAACTTGTGTACTTGACTTTATTTCATTCCCAAATTAGGACTATAGGTAGGATCTCGGGCTAAGTGATCTTGGGCACTACCAGTGGGTCGAGACACCATACTTTTTGGTCTTAAGTGTCTCTCCCTCACTTATACTCTAATCTCGACAGAAATCGAGGTTAGACAGTTGGTGCTAATTATGTAGGGTATTCCACTTAGCTTAGTTGTATTTCATTGTTGTTGAGAAACTATTGCATTACCCCCATGTGTTTTCAAATGATTTGATACGAAATTGCTTTATAATGGCTCTCAACTATATTTTGTAAAAATATTATGTTTTGTTTTGATATCTCTGTGTGGTAGTACTTTTTAGATGACCCCCGCCCCTCTCCAACCGCAGAAGTTCAGAGGCCCAGTCTAGGGGTCAAGAGAATTAGTAGATCATTCAGATAGAGTTGCAAAGACAAGTGGTGAGCCTTCTATGTTTCTGAAGGTCTTATGTCCTGTAGTCCTTTTATCTTATATTTAGTTTTAGGGGTCTACTGGGGGCCTTGTCCTAGTTTATATATGGTTACTTTACTCAGTCATTTGTTATAGATTTTCGCAGACAGTTGTTTTTAGGTTAATTGATATTAAGGGAACCTTATCTCCCCATTATTGTTTTTTTTTATATTTATGACTATGTTTCTGAAATATTGTGTTTCTTGTGCATTACATTGATCATATGAATTAGGTTCATGATTACCAGGAAGATAGGGGTATTTTGGGCCTCCATGGTTCGAAATGCTCGTCACGGTCAGGCCTAGTTTGAGTCGTGACAAACTTATTATCAAACCACGATTCATGGTCCCAGGGTGTCTGCAAAATCGCATCAGGTAGAATCTTATTTATGGGTGTGTAGCGCGCTACACTTATAAGTAGGAGGCTGCTTGGCATTTCGGAAATGTTTCCCTTTTTTGTGATTTAGTTCGTTCTACAGAGTCTAAACTGTCCCCTAATCAATGATCACTTGTGTTTTAGAAACACAGTTATGCCTCCACGTTGTATCATCGATCAGAATGCTCAAGCAGATGAGGTCTGTCCCACCCATGGGATGCAGACCCATATTATGGCTCACACTTCAAAATTTATCCCTACTCGGAGAGTCCCTCCAGTACCGACCAGTCCACCTGGGGCTCTGTGAACTAATGCCAACCATCCCCCAACTGCTCAGGGAGATATTTCAAATGTAAAATTCAGACGATCCATTCGTATTTTGACAAGTTGGTAGCTAACCAGGCTCAACGATTGGAAGATGTTAGGTCTGTATCTGATATGTCTGAGGCTACTAGAGTTGGACATTTCATGAGGATGAACCCACCTAAATTCATTGGCACCAAGGTGGAGGAAGATCCATAGGTTTTCGTGGATGAGATGCAAAAGATCTTTAAGGTGATGCATGTGGATGAGGTAGAAGGCATGGAACTAGCAACCTATCAGCTCAAGGATGTTGCGAATTAGTGGTATGCCGATTGGGAAGATAGAAAAGGTGAAAGTACTGAGCCCACAGTTTGGGAATTTATGGAAGCTTTCCTTGATCGATTCTTTCCTTTGGAGTTGAGGGAGACCAAAGCGGAAGAGTTTATGAATCAGAAGTAGGGCAGTATGAGTTTCCAGGAGTACACTTTGAAGTTTAATAAACTAGCCCGCTATTCACCAGAGTTGACTAGTAATATGAGAGCCCAAATAAGAAAATTTCCATTTAGAATTGCTAATAACCTGGTACTTGAGTGACAGGGAGCTATATTGAATTAGGAGTTAGACTTTGCTCGACTGACCGTTCATATGCAGCAGGTGGAAGAGAAAAACAAAAAGATTACTGAATCTACAGAGAAAGACAGAAAGGCTAAGAGAGCTCAATCTACAGAACAGTACCAGAGTTAGCCACAGAGTGGTAACTAGGGTCATAGAGTGGTAACTAGGGTAATAAGTGGTCGAAAAAGAAGAAGTTTTAGAATAATGCACAGTCAGCAGCCAGCGCCCCAGTACCCAAACCACCGATAGACGGATAAACTCAGAGTTTTCAGACTCCTCATGGGTCCAAAGCTCTAGGTACATAGTCTCAAGGAAGTGTGGCCCAGCAATATCATACTTATTCGCTGTGTGAGGTTTGTGGAAGGAATCATCTAGGGAAGTACTGGTTAGAGGGGAGAAACTGCTATACTTGTGGCAAAGTGGGTCACCTTCAAAGAGATTGTCCTTCTGTTGGATAAAATGCGGGGGGTGGGGGGGGGGGGAGGGGGGGGGGGTCTAAGTTCCAAGCCGCCTCCATAGCTATTTTTCCTAAGGGTTCCCCTTCAGCTGTCGGAAGCGGTCTCAACCAGTTATATTCTTTGACTAACCGCCAGGAGGCAGAAGCTTCACCAGATGTTGTCACCGGTATGTTACGAATCTTTTCTCATGATGTTTATGTATTGCTTGATCCTGGGTCTACTTTATCTTATGTGACCCCTTATGTGGCTGTTGGTTTTGGGTTTATGCCCGAAGTCATTGTAGAACCCTTCTCTGTTTCTACTTCTGCAGGTGATTCTATTTTTGCAAGAAGGGTGTATAGAAATTATGTCATGTCTATTCATAGTAGGGAAACTATGGCAGACCTTATAGAATTAGATATGATAAGTTTTGATGCCATCCTTGGGATGGACTGGCTCCATTCGTGTTATGCCACCCTTGATTGCAGAACCCGAAAGGTCACTTTTTCTTTCTCGAATGAGACACCAATTGTTTGGGCAGGGAGTTCTGTGGAACCTAGAGGTCACTTTATCTCTTATCTTAGAGCCTAAAAGCTTATCTCCAAAGGTTGTATGTATCATCTAATCTAAGTAAAAGATTCTAAAGTTTAAAACCTTCTACTGCAGTCAGTCCCTGTAGTGAATGAATTCCTAGAGGTCTTTCCCGAAGATCTCCCAGGGATACCCCCGATAGGGAGATAGATTTTGGCATTGATGTGTTGCGAGACACTCGTCCTATTTCTATTTTGCCATATAGACTGGCTCCCGCGGAACTAAAAAAGTTAAAGGACAGCTTGCAGACCTCCTAGACAAAGGTTTTATTCGTCCTAGT
Organism: Capsicum annuum; assembly: GCF_002878395.1. Lineage (NCBI taxonomy): Eukaryota > Viridiplantae > Streptophyta > Magnoliopsida > Solanales > Solanaceae > Capsicum > Capsicum annuum. The sequence continues at coordinate 14,848 of NW_025885178.1, forward strand.
GTTTCCTCATGGGGTGCACCCGTTCTCTTCGTGTGAAAGAAGGATGGGTCCCTTCGGATGTGCATAGACTACCGTCAGTTGAATAAGGTCACGATTAAAAATAAATATCCTTTTCTTAGGATTGACGACCTTTTTGACTAGCTTTAGGGTGCCAAGTGTTTTTCAAAAATAGACCTTCGTTCGGGTTATCATCAGTTGAAAGTTAGGGAGTCAGACATACCCAAGGCAGCCTTTCAAACCCGATATGGACACTATGAATTTTTAGTCATGTCCTTTGGGTTTACTAACGCCCCTGAAGACTTCATGGATCTTATGAATAGAGTGTTCCATCAGTTTCTTAACTTGTTCATCATTGTATTTATTGATGATATTCTGATCTATTCTAAGAGTAAAGAGGATCACGCCAATCACCTTTAAATTATTCTTCAGACCATTAAGAATCATCAGCTGTATGCTAAATTTTCTAAGTGTGAATTCTGGTTAGATGCTATTACCTTTTTGGGTCATATTGTGGCCAGTGACGGGATAAGAGTGGATCCCCAGAAAGTTGAAGCTGTAAAAAAATGGCTCAGACCCACAACTCCAACCGATATTCAGAGCTTCTTAGGTTTGGCGGGGTATTACAGAAGGTTCGTAGAAAGTTTTTCTTCCATAGCTGCTCTGCTTACTAAACTAACTCAGAAAAAGATGAAGTTTGTCTGGTCTGACTTATGAAAAAACAGTTTTGTGAAGTTGAAGGACAAGTTGACTACTGCTCCTATTTTGACCCTTCCCGAGGGTGTAGATGATTTTGTGGTTTATTGTAATGCATCCTGTATGGGACTTGGTTGTGTATTGATGCAGTGTGGTAAGATGATAGCTTATGCATCTAGGCAGTTAAAGGTGCATAAGCGCAATTACCCTACTCATGATTTGGAGTTAGCAGCCGTGGTGTTTGCATTTAGAATCTGGAGGCACTATCTTTATGGAGTGCATATTGATATTTATACTGACTATAATAGTTTGCAGTATGTTTTCTCATAGAAAGAATTGAACCTAAGGTAGAGGTGTTGGATGGATATTTTGAAAAACTACGATATGAGTCTGCATTACCATCCGGGCAAGGCAAATATTGTAGCCGACGCCCTCAGAAGGTTGTCTATGGGCAGCCTTTCTCATGTAGAAGAAGGAAAGAAGGAGATGGTGAAGGATATTCACTGCCTTGAAAATTTGGGAGTGTGACACTTAGATTCCAAAGATGGAGGGGTGACTGTTCATGAGTTAGCTAAGTTATCCCTTTGTGCTGAAGTTAAGGAGAAGCAGGTTGAAGATCCCATCTTGATGCAAATCAAGAAAGATGTGGGTCAACAAAAGATTATGTCATTTGAAATTGGTGGTGATGGTATTCTAACATTTTAGGGTAGATTGTGCGTTCTAAATGTTGATGGGCTGCAGGAAAGAATCCTTAATGAGGCATACACCTCGAGGTATGTCGTTCACCTAGGCTCTACTAAGATTACCATGATCTGAAAACCTTGTATTTGTGGAATAACATGAAATGTGATGTAGCTGATTTTGTGTCCAAGTGCTTGAACTGTCAACAAGTGAAGGTAGAACACTTGAGGCCAGGTGTACTTCCCAAGAGATAGCCCTGCCTTTATAGAAGTGGGATATGATAAACATGGACTTCATTACAGGACTTCCAAGATTCTGAAACCAGTATGATTCTATATGGGCGATTGTAGATCAGTTGACAAAGTCGGCCCACTTTTTGTCTGTGAGGGCTAATTATTCGAGAGAGGTTTATGCTAATATTTACATTGAGGAGATAGTTTAGTTGCATGGGGTACCGGTGTCCATTATATCTGATAGAGGTACACAGTTTTCATCCTAGTTCTGGAGATCTTTTCAGAAGGGTTTAGGTACACAAGTGAATTTGAGCACAGCTTTCCACCCTTAGATGGATGGTCAAGATGAGAGTACCATTTAGACCCTCGAAGATATGTTGAGGGCATGCGTCATTGATTTCAAAGGTAGTTTGGTAGATCACCTGCCACTTGTTGAATTTGCTTACAATAATAGTTACCATGCCAGCATCAAGATGGCTCCCTTTGAGGCTTTGTATGGGAGGAGATGTAGGTCTCCGATAGGATGGTATGAAGTGGGTGAGACTTAGTTGTATAGGCCTGATCTAGTTCATCAGGTGATGGAGAAAGTGAAGATCATTAGAGAATGACTCAAGACTGCTCAAAGTTGTTAGAAGTCCTATGGCGATGTTCAAAAAAGAGAACTAGAGTTTGAAATTGGTGATTGGGTGTTTCTCAAGGTTTCTCCTATGAAAGGAGTTATGCGATTTGGAAAAAGGGGTAAATTGAGCCCTCGTTATATAGGTCCATATTAGATTTTAAAAAAGATTGGTACAGTTGTATATGAGCTAGAATTGCGCAAGTTTGGGTTCCGTTCATCCGGTATTCTATGTATCCATGTTGAAGAAATGCATTGGAGATCATTCTATGGTATTACCTATAGAGGGTATCAAGGTGACAGACTCCTTGTCTTACAAAGAAGAGCCCGTTTAAATTTTAGATCACCAAGTTCGAAAGTTGAGGAGCAAAGAGATAACCTCAGTAAAGGTACTATGGAGGAATCAGAAAATCGAAGAAGCAACTTGGGAGTCAGAAGATGACATGAAAATTAGATACCCCAATTTGTTTGCTTCGATGGAAGAGGAGACAAAAGGTACTATTCCTATCTTATCTTTACTAGTCCTTTA
>NW_025885179.1:0-3442 GCF_002878395.1 Capsicum annuum
AATTGTTAGTCATGTATGAGGGTTAATTATACATTGACAATTAAACAGTTAGTCATGTATGAGGGTTATTTATATATTGACATAATTAGCTAACAGTTACTGATTGTATGATGTTCATTTATACCTTCATAACATAAATCAAACCAACAATAAACAATTATTAGTCATGTATGAGGTTTATTTATACATTGAAAATTAAATTGTTTAAATGTATAAAAATTTCAGTCCAACATATACACTTATATATCTAATATTTAACAAATTATAACAGACCAAAACATAAATAGAAAATACATTTATAAAAAATTTCAATCCAACATATACACTACATGTGTGATGGTTATGTATACATCTAACAAATTATGACAGACCAAAATATAAACATAAAATACACATGTATGAGGTAACTTATACATTTCAAAAACTAATATCAGCTTTATTAGAATGTATAACCTTTACAATAATATTTCAGAGCAACTATATTATACATTCCTTTGATGATACACTAATGTATGGTGTAATATTATACATGTCTCAAATTACACATACAGTCATAGTAAATACCTTCGACAGACGTGGTCGGCCGGAATCATCAAATTTCTTTTTACTTGCTTTTGAAGTAGACTTCTTCGATTTAGAAGCAGCCTTATTCGTCAATTTCTTCATTGTAACGGGGTCGTTTCTGTGCTTTGATCCATTCTCTGCCCAATCAGGATCCTGTTCATCAAATGTAGCAGGAACAAATCCAAGTGGAATATCTTGTAGAGTTGCATCTAACTGAGTAATTCCTAAACTAAAACTTGGAGGATTATCCATTACCAAATAACACTATTTTAAGTTAACAATATTGAAAATCGAACTAAAAATAAGAAAATCTCAGATCTAACTTATACCATATGACAAATAACGAAAAGACGAACTACTTAACTTGAATAAGCTTGAACAATACTATAATTTGAACATGCAAAAAAATAAAAAATGGAAAACCCCTGATTTGGAAAAGTTGAACAAAAAATGAATCAAAAAAATTAATGAAGTACAGTATTAAAAACAATTAGCTGTTGAATAACTTACAATTTGATAACCACAAGTAGATTTTACTTCAAGTATGCCGTAAAAAGAGGAGTTTCAAAAATGGAGTAAATAACGGCTTGATAATGGAAGCATAAGGGAGTAAAAGACGGAAGGATGAAATCGGTTGTTACATGTATAATGTTGATGAGAGAGAAAATACCCAATAAAGGGATTTTTGTAATTATTATGGGATTTGTGTAATTACTTTACCAATTGGGGATTTTTTGTAATTATGTAACTTAAATTTGTGTATATATGTATTTCTTAGAATAAAAAATTAGTTCATTGGCTAGCTAAAATTTCACCAACAAGGTGAGGGTTCGATCCCTCACCTTGTAATTCCTTTTCCCTCCCCCAATTTTCTTTAAATGAATTTATGTTGGATGCCCCTCTTACTTACTCAAGAACTCTAATTTTGAGATTGTATCAAAGATTCAATTCTTAATTCTCCTTTATTTATTTATTTATTTTTGAGTTTTAGATAATCAAATTTATATTTTCTAGTGGATATATTTTATATTCTAATAAAATTAAATAAGATAATATATATTACATAATAAAATAACAAACATGCAAGATTTTAGATGAAAACAATACTAAAAGTTGAAATAACAGAGCCCGATCTTAGAAGTAATAACTTGATTAAAAAAGGTGCATTGTAGCTCTTCTATTTAGAGCAATTTCGTCAAGGTTAAAAATAGATTGAGTATTTGTAAAAAAAAAAAATTAATTAGGACATTCTTTTCTTTCAATACACTAAAAATTATATTGAATATTTATTCTAGACTACTTACTAATTTGAGATCCTTTATTTTATTTAATTAGTTAATAAAAAAAAAAGATCGGTTCAGTATACTAAAATTTTCGTTATATGTGGAATTCATTGAAGAGTTAGACCACAAGGATTTATTATACGCAATCTTACCTTATACTCAATTAAAAAACTTTTTTTCTAATGATATAAAATACTTAAAATATTTTATAATTTTTTCAAAAAAAATATAACCTATTGTTATAAAATGTGGGGCCTAAAGCCTTTGCTTTTGAGGCTTTGCCCAAAAGCCGCCCTTGACTACGAGTTGAAAATACAGTATTCAAAAATACATCTTCTATCGTCTGAAGTAATTTCAGTTGATGTGGATATTCGCACCTGGTGAGAGCTCTGAGGTGTCCATGGATACCACATCAGGATATAAAAGTGAAAATAGGGTACTCAATTTTGACTTTACAATTGCTATTGGTGTAATCTGCAATGATTCAAAGAAAAAAAAAGTTACTAATAAGTAAATAACTTGATAACGTGATTTCAAAGCGAAAAAAAAGTGATAGTAAGTCATTAACTTGATAACGTGCATGAGGAGAAGAGCAAGAAAGTTGTTCTACAACATTATATTTAAACTCAAACAATCACAAAACATTCTACTAAAAATACAAAAAATTATCACTGTCTGTGTTCCATGTGCTCATTCTTGCATGAGCAGTAGCAAACTCTTGATTTGTTATATTAGTGATTTGGTCAACTTGCAGAATTAAAATTTGTATGTTTATGTGTAAATTGTATCTTCTATTGTCTTAAGCTATATATTTTTTTAAAAAAGAGAAAATATATAAAGTCCCTGATATTGGTCTACTTTTTCAAAAAAATACTTAAACTATACTTGCGATCTATTATCCCACGAATCTTACTTAAATCATTGTAAATACACTATTTTGACCCTCTGCGTGTATACACGCACAACAGGCGCGTGAAAGGCTCAAAATTGACTTTATTAACCAATTAAAAGCTGCCACGTGTAAAAAATTTGATATATAATTTATCTTAAAAAAAATCAATATTTTTTTACTTTTTAAAATTACCCCATACCTCCCCCCCCCCCCCCCCCCCCCCCTCTTCTCCACCCCCTCCCTTACATTTTATTTTTTTTTTGAAATAATCATTTAACTATTTTTGTTAAGAATCATAGAACTCCATTAAATAGAGTTTTATGATTCAAGTAGAATGGTGTTGAAGAAGACAATGGAGCTTTAATGGTGTTTTAAAAATGGAGCTTCAAAAAATAGCTTTAATGGAGTTTCTTTTTAAGCTCCATTAAAGCTATTTTTTGAAGCTCAATTAAAGCTCCATTTTTGAAATACCATTAAGGCTCCATTGTCTTCTTCAACACCATTCTACTTGAATCATAAAACTCTATTAATGGAGCTTTATTGGAGTTTTATGATTCTTAATAAAAAATACTTAAATGATTATTTTAAAAAAAATAAAATTTAGTGGAGGTATTGAAGAAGACAATGGGGGGAGGGGGATAAGGGGAGATGCTGGCTTGGGGGGGGGGGGGGGGGGGGGGTGGGGGGGGGGGGGGGGGGGGGG
>NW_025885180.1:0-3333 GCF_002878395.1 Capsicum annuum
TACCATATATATCACCCATTAATATCATATGAATCACCCAATAATTGTATTTACCATATGAATCACCATAATACAATATATATAACTCATTAATATCATATGTATCACCCGTTAAAATCATACAAAATGTATCTATGCTATGAATCACCATAATACCCATATAATGATATCATAATTATCATTCATATGAATCACCGTTAAAAAAATAAATATGTATGAATAACTAAATAAATTTATATATGTATCAATAGATTTTTAAAAAAAAATGGGAGAGATTTTAGAAGAGAAAAAAAAAAGTTGCATGCATTAATGGAGGAGAAAAAATCAGGAAGGAAGATGATTTAAGCATTAATTGAAGAGAAAAAAATCAGGAAGGAAGATGATTTAATTGTTGATAATTAGGGAGATATTTTAGAAAAGGAAATCTTAAATGAGTTAATGGTGGAGTAAAAATAGGATGTGGGTTTCTTGATATGTATCAAGAGTAAAGTTGAAAAATGAGATTTTATGTAAATTTTAAAAAAGTAAGGGATATTAGGTAATATAGTCTCTTAAGTATGAAATTTGTGTAATTTATCCAATTTTAAACTTGACTTGTTGTTGGTGCAGGTCAATTTTGTTCTTCACGTTCGCGAAGCCTTTCTAGCGATTGTGAAGCACAAGTGGATCTGGTTCATGATCGTGAAGGAAACCTACAATGGACCCGATTAGGAGTCCTTTGGGCATCGTGATCGCGCTGGGTCGAGCTAGGTCAGCCTTGCGATTGCCACGGACCTACTGTGATTGCGTAGCATGGAGCACCCGTCAGTGATTTTAAATATCTTTTCGACTCAAAACTCCATAATTTGATATTTGAAATTTTGAAAGATTAAAAAGGTGGTTTTCGATATTTCTTTGTTGGGTAAGTTTTTAAACCCAATATTTAACGTTTTCTAATGATTATTTAATGATTTCATCTTCAAATCTTAGTTTTGTAATTTGGCGATTTGGGATTTCTCGATAATATTAAAAAAATAATATTTTGATAATTTCAAGGTCTATTTTAACTTCATTTTTGATAAAATTTCATATTTGAATTCTTTTAAGTTATGAATAAATTGATTTTCTAGTTAAATTCTAACTTTTACCTTTGGGGGATTGAGGTTGACTTTTTGAACCCATGATAAAAGTAAAACAATATGGATAGTGATGAACTCATATTTATATGTAGAACTTGTTCTGAAAGATTGAGAGCGTTTCAAATTCATTCAGAAGGGGAAGATGAGTTTGTGACCATTAGTGAGTTGCGATTCAAGCTTCGAGATAGGTTATGACTTAAATTTCTTATGACTTTGCTTTGGTGGAGGCTTATTATGTAAATCATATTATGAGTTGGGTGACTTAGTGGTTTAAAGTGGCATATGAAATTAATTATTGTTGTGATGCCTAAGTTAGAGCTTGCATCGTGATAGTAAAGTGTAATTTAAATTTTTGACTTGATATTGAGGCTTGTAGCATATGATATTGAGTTAGTTGAGATCTTGAGATTTTATACATATCCGTTCTATTTGATTCATCTTATCAACTTGAACATGCATATGCATTCATCCCATATGGATCATTAGATTGTATAATTGGAAACATACATTTATGAAAGAAAATGAACCATTTTCTTATGATTCGGTCTGAGGCGGTATTTTAGACAGAGATATATGATACTCTTATTGATTTCGCCTAACTCAAAATTTTGGACAGAGTATATGAATCTTGCGAGTCTCACGTGGATCCCATCTTCCAACACACGATTGAATACGGCATATATCGAAAGGCATTGGTTATTTCATATCATCCCATATCATCGCATTACATCATTTTTGGACTATTGTTGTATTTGAGATTATCTATGATATTTACTGAAATTAAACTGCTGAGACTATTCTACGTGCACCATTATTTTGGTATTTTTTGTTTGATATAGTATCCATTTAACCTTAGTCGACCTATGATGCCTACTAAATACTAGTGGTTGTATTCACTCCTAATTTTCTGCATCCCTCTAAGATGAGCTAAATTCTACCATTTGTAGACTAGTCTACTAATTACAAAAATACTCTTAATGAATTAAGGATTTTCTAAATACTCTTAATGAATTAAGGATTTTCTTAGTCAAAAGGCCTGCATTTCAATGATAGCTATTTTGCATTCATAGCTTCTTTTTCTTTCTCCAAGATGTCTTTCACATGGAACCTTGTACTTCCCTTTTAAAACGTTCCTAAGCTTCAACCCTTTGTTCCAAACTCTTCCAAAGCCTCCAAGATATTGACTCTAGTCAAAGCTTTTGAACTCTCTATCTTGGCTTGGAGTGTATGCATCAACTGTGGTGAGCTTCCCTGATCGAAAATCCTTTCAATTTCATTGATTTTCATTTTTGCTTTACTTTGTTTTCTCAGACAGTTCTGTATTTGATTTGACATTCTGTATTAGAGCCTCTCTTGTTATCTTATTTTGAGTATATTGAGTTCTTGAGTCAGTTTTATCTATCATGTTGGGTTGGGATAGGTAATACCACAACCTTTGAGATTATGAATCATTTCAATAATTAAGAAGATTAATTTAGTAAAATAAACTCCTAATAAATATTTTCTTAAGGGTAGTATCAAATCAATATGGATCAAATAAAATAAAACGAAGGAAGTATGTATCATCTATAATTCTCTCTTTCTCTCTCTCTTTATGTATGTATGTATATATATATATATATATATATATATATATATATGTTATGAAATAATAAACAACAAAGAAGAAGAGTAGAGAGTAATTCTTATTTCTCTTGAGGGATCTTGATGTGTAATTTACAACGAAGGAACCCTTCTATTTATAGGGAAAATTTACTCCTAGTCTGAGTAAAAGACAGATGATTCAAATCCTAATACATATCAAAGTAAAGTAGATCTTGATAGATCTTGATAGATTTATAACACTCCCCTTGAATATCTATATAGATAATGTGCCTCGTTAAAACCTTACTAGAAAAAACCTAGTAGAAAAAAAAATCTAGTAAAGGAAAAAGAGTACACATCTCTAACAATATGCATATCGACTGCCTCATTAAAAACCTTACAAAGAAAACCCAGTGGGACAAAACCTCATAAGGCAAAAAGAGTACATCGCGTATTAACTCCCCCTAATGAGAACATTCTTGAACCTTTGCATCCCGATCTTATGCACCATCTTCTTAAAAGTTGTAATTGGCGAAGACTTGGTGAATAAATCAGCCACATTTTCACTTGAACGAATCTGTTGCATGTTGATATCACCATTCTTTTGTAACTCATGTATGTAGAAAAGTTT
>NW_025885181.1:0-1003 GCF_002878395.1 Capsicum annuum
TATTTCTAAAGGCTTTCGAGATAAAAGTCGTGATTTGAGTTGTACTACGGGATATGTATTCTTATTATGAATTGAAGGTCTCAAGTGTTTTTCAAAAGTTGTTGTCATGATTTAATTGTCTAATTGAAAGAATAATCATTTAAGTACATTGATCTTGAACTCGCAGAGTCGAGATGATTTTGACTATGAGAAAGATTGATTATGATATAGATGTTGAGATGAATTTTGGTATTTTTTTTCGGATGATTTTGATGAGTTGAATTGTTGAAAATATTACGTATTGAGTCTTCATATCCTTGTCCAAATGTCGAGTCGGTTATGGTTCAATGCATTGATGCCTTGTTGATGTTGAAAAAGATTGAAATATTTTAAGTCGAAGTTGGGGTTAGGAATCCACAAATTGTTGATGAATTATAAATTGAGATATTTGTTTTGGTCTTTATGATAGACCCTTGTGATGATGATGGTGGATATCCTAACTCTTCTGAGCTTGTCGGGGAGTAGTACTTAGCACCGAGAGGGAAATTTAGTATTTCCCCAAACCAATGTGCCACCGTAGAGTTGTTTGATGATGATATTATTGGTCATAGAGCCTGATTGTGATTATTGTAGTTTTAAGGTCGTACTCCTTGGGAAAGAGTATGACGCTCCCTCCAATGGGGGTTTCAAATGTTGGTATCCCACGTAGCTCACGTGGGGTTATCGGTTATAGAAAACTCCCCTATCCATAAAAGTCATGTTTCTTGAATTACCAAGTCACTCCGAGATTTGAGTCAAAGAGTTGAGATATTATGATGAATTATGATTACCTATGATGAATTTTGACGATATGATAATTTATGATGATTTATCATAATTTATGATTTTTGATAATTTACATGGATTATGAGATTTTACCATTTGAACTATTTATTATGAAAGTATGAAGAATATGATTTGATATAACTCAAGCCATTTGAGTCATCATTGTCTGTATGCATGTTTTCATGAAATTGATGATGTT
>NW_025885182.1:0-2320 GCF_002878395.1 Capsicum annuum
TCGACCCTCAATAGTTGTTATGTTAGCTAGTTCTTGATTCAGGAGGTCAATAGTTGTTCCCGAAAATGTTTTGGATTTTTTCTGGCCGCATTAGACCTTGTTTGGTGTCCCAAAATAGTGGACCAATGCAATCTTAGTGTGCCGTATCGCTCATCGCGTTGGTCAATTTTGTCCAGGAACTGCCAGGAAAAAGTACTGAGTCTTTGCGCAATTAGGGCGTGATGCATCAGGTATTACATCGATGCCATCGACGTGCTGTGTTGCCAATCGCGCCGATGCCCAGTTGTTTCAGCTTTTAAAATCCATATTTTCAAAGGCAATTAGGTCATTTTCACTTATTCTAATACACCCCAAACACGAGATTAAAACATCGTATTAGCACTTTAGGTTGGTTTTCATGAAAAATAACTCCCTTAACATCAATTGAAAACCCTATCCTCTTCTTTCAAGACCTAGAACTCATCCTTGCAAGACAGAAATTTCTAGAACTAAGGTGTGATTTGGATTCCACTCTTCCTCCTAAGGGAGATAAGGTACGTGGATTTCATCCTAAAAACTACATGGGCTTGTTGAAGCACTTGAACATGATTTTAAAGTTTATCAAGAATCTATTTATAAGGGGGTTTTGGAATCTATGTTTCAATTATGCATCTCGGATGATTTGATGATATGGTTGTTTTGGCCTTTAGGCTTTTCGCCTTAAATTGATTTATACCTATATGCATATGTATGAAATTGAAGATTTGATTGAGAGCATTACTATTGAAACCCCTCTCCTTTGATGAATTGGAGTTTATGAACTTATTGCAAAAATATTTGAAATTGATGTTCTGGCTTTTGATGGACATCTTAGGCCCTTTTCGTAAGATAAATGCATGTTTTCAAGAAACTAATGTTATATTTGACTTTGTATTTTAGTGTTTTCGTAATAAAAGCTAAGTGGGATGAATTACTTAGGAAAATGAACAGAATTAAGAGGAAAGTAGTTCCGATGATATGAGCGATGGAACGTCGCTCATACAAGGGACCGTCGGTCAATACCGTGGCCAAGAAGCAGAAGACCAGGCCACTAAAATCATGCGATGGTCCCATGCGACAGACCATCGGACATTGGACGGACCGTCGGAAGACACCACCTTTGCTAAGCAGAAGATAAAAGTACTGGAACTCTACGATGGTAGCCAGCGATGGATCATTAGCCATGCAACGTACCGTCGGTGTGCACCATCGTTGCCAAGCAGTAAGCATCAGCAGTAGAACCTTTCTATGGTTCCAAGCAACATACCATCGGCTATGTGACGGACCATCGACCTCCACCATCGTACATGATGCGACAATCTCAATTTTAAATTTTGAAACCCTGGGCTCTGAATACCTATAAATACTAAGTGATCGGGTTTATTTTGTATCTTATCTTAGACATTGTCTTAGCCTCCATCATAGCTTAGTTTTTTTCCTCTTTTCTTAACTACCTTTGACTTTTCTTGGGAAGCTAGATTTGAGATCTACATTTTTAGATCTAGTTCTCTACCTTTCATTTTTATTCTATTTTCTAGTCATTGTAACTGAGCATATTGTGGGAAGTGAGCATTAGTTTTTGGTTTCACTCATTTCATTATTATTGAAGATTCAAGAACACATTCTTGTAACCATTGTAAGTAAACTTTGATTTTCTTATGAACAATAGAATGATGTTTTCTAGTTCTTTCATGGAAATGTGCGGCTAATCTCCCATAGCTGGGTTCTAGGAGCCTTGATGTGAATAACTAGTATGGGTTGTGAATCTGCTTAAGTTCCATAAGTAATCGATATTGCATAAACCTTTCTGTTCTTTACTGATCTTTCTTGACTTCAACTTAGTAGAGTCAGCACTACAACATCACTTGTCCGAGAGAAAGATGTTGTTAGGTTACTTCAATGAAGCAATCAATTGTCGAGAGGAAATTTCTTGTCGAGCAACATAACGATCTCTCTTAGTTGAAGCTTGAAAGGTAAGCCCGTGGCTGCAAACTAGAAGATTCAGCACTAGGACATCACTTATCTGAGAGGAAGGTGTTGTTAGGTTACTTCGATGAAGCAATCACTTTCCCGAGAGGGAAGCGCTTGCCGAGTAATGTAACGACTTCTCTAGATTGCAACCTAAAGGTTGAGCCTACGAACATCACTTGTCCGAGAGGAAAGTGTATGTTGACAAAAGAGAGATTTACATGGACTCGAAAGACTTTAATCCTTAGTTTAATGGTAAATGCCTTAACCGGATTTGCCTACATGAGAAAATAGTTGAATAGTGAACACATCCTTTAGGTTCGAGAGAATTAAT
>NW_025885183.1:0-61537 GCF_002878395.1 Capsicum annuum
TGGCAACTGATACTGAATATACTGAAATTCAGAAATTTCTAAACATACTGAGATTACGAGTATCTGAAGATTCTGAAACTGATAGCAACCCTATCTAATAGGTTGTCTCCAAATCTACTAATAATAAAAATGATTAACTGAATCTTAGATCAACCCTATCTAGCAGGTAGTCTTTGAATCTGTGGATTATAATAGTACTTGATAACTGATTTTGAGATCGGCCTATCTAGCAGCGGATCTTTGAATTTGCAAATAATCATACTTTATGGCCTATATCTAATAGCCTTGAATTCTATACACTGAACTGAGTTCTTTCTTAAAGTCTGAGACTGATTCTAAAACTGATACTGTGGGAAGTAGTCATCTAACCGACATACCCCACTTAGCTAAGTCGGATTAAAACCTGTGCCCCAGTTGGAATGGTGTTAGTACCACGCCACTGGTAAAGACAACTTTATGTGACCCTCATCTATCAGGTACTTAAATGAGAATGATGGAGCCCTCATCTAATAGGTTAAGCCACCTCATCTACCCTTAACTAGTAGGTATGATGTCTCAACCTATGCTAGCTATGTAATTCTGGAGCACAATGATTGCTTTTAAGAATCACACCCTCTACTAGTAGGTGAGTTCACATCCTTGAGCTCACTCAGTGCTGAGTCCTACTCCCAACTAAAAGACACTGAACTGATTCTTAATTGATCTTCGACTAAGATGAATCTGTGACTAATCATATTAATTTACTGATCTGACTGAGTTTGCTTGGTTCCGTATCTGAAGAAATACTGAATTTCACATCTTACTGAGTTTTACTGAAATCTTGAATGGATACTGAATATTGCCTATGTATGAATTGAGTACTGAGCTTGATTAGACTAAATACCGAGATTACTGAGTTTTCTTACTGTTCAGTCACTGACTGAGTTCTACTGATCATAGCACGACTGAGATTATCTTGAGATTGACTCGGCTCTAGGCACACAACTATATTTTTCGGGTACAAGTACCCCTAAGACTCGATGAAAGGAAACAGATAGGACTCGACTCTTGAATATATGACTAACATCACATCAACATCATCACAATATGCTCAATAAAACATCAGTTTAAGCACTTGAAAATACTAACATGTATTTTTATAGGAAATGCAAGCCAACATTTCATAACTCCTTCCACAAGATCGTGCAATAAACACATAACATGCATTCAAGGTACATAATTAAGGATTTCATGCTAACATGTTACCATCCATTCACTAAAGCTTTTTAACAAACACTTGGGATGCTTAGCTTATACATACCTTGGGGATTTCTTGTCAACATATAATAATGACTCTATTTTCTTCGCATGAGCACTTTATCAAACACTTGAATGGCATGAACTAATACACATGTTTACATGAGATAATTTATCTTGTTTAATTCATACAACCATTCATCTAATACTTGGATGGCATAGTATTTAATCATAATACTAATCAATACTTAATATCACAATTCCAACACCAAGTTCACCATCTCAAAGCTCTAATATGAGTTTACATAGTACCACATACATAATAATTATTAATTTCACATAAATTATAAACTTAGTTAGGGGTTAGAAATCCAATCAACAATATAATCACGAATACACTTAAATCCACTCATGGATTCTTCATCCAACTTATAGTTACATAAATCATACCACAACTAATTAATTTTCAAGAATCTTGAGGTAAATCATGGAATTAAACTCAATCTTGCATCATATTAATGTCTAACTTAGATCTAGTATAAAATCTATGAAATCAACTAATCTTGAAGGATTTATCATAAATCTCATGGATTTTATACTTAACATACTACAATGGTACTATTTTCTTCATATAGGCATTTTAACAAACATGTAGGGAGCATGCTTTAGTTATTCAACAACTACTACTTCAAAATGTCATGACTCCATCAAACAATTCATCACCCAAAGATTCCAACATGATATGATCATGATTCAATACACATGGAAAATATGACTATTTCCAACATCAATTAGCATATAACAACATCACACCAATTAACATAATTACATAATTCAACATGCGTCTTACAAAGGCTTCATCATGAACACAATAAGATCAACACATACTAGGGTCTAAACATGAGCCTTTATCATCACAACATTAATTTAACTTCAACAACATCAAGAACACAAATTTCATACCACATAAATCATAAAAATCATAAATATAAATCTTTAAATTTAGGAAAAAGGGTTCTTGAGCTACTTGGGTGGAAGGAACCCAAAAATCAACACTTGCATAATTGGTAGGTGCTCCTTGTAGCTCTCGCAATGGGGATTCTGAATCTTAAATTATCTTTGAATTTCTACGGTTAAATTTTGGAAGATCTTGATCTTTGTTTTGGGGTTAAGGCATATTGTTCTTGAGAAATTTGTCAAAAAAGAGTATATTTGGGATAAAAGTATGCTAAATTCCGTGTTAAGGGGTATATATAGGGGTGAAATATGACCAAAAGTCTCCTAAATAAACAATTAAGGTCGCATCTGTCCCTCAGTTACTGGTTTGATATGCTGAAGTAAATTGACCATAACTTTTTACTACGATGATTAAATTGTATAAAATCAATTGAATTAAAAGAAGACTCAAATATCTTTTATTTGATTTATATAAGCTCACCCAGTTCAATATATACCTGAAGTTATGGTAGTTACAAGTTGACCCTAAAATGCTAGAAATTGGGCGCCTTACCAGTGCCTTTTATGACTGGTTTGGCATATCGAACGTGCCCTTACACTACTCCAAAAATTCTGAAACTCACTCGGGATGTACTACGACCTTGGACCATTGCAATGCAACTTGAAAATCAAAAAACAAACTGAGCGATACTTGCAACCACTAGTATATTCTATCTTGGATTAGTTACAGGCCTGAGATTCTGATAGCCTGACTAGACGAAAAAATGAGAAAACAATTAATGTGAATCTGGCTGCTGGACTAAATGTTGTCTTTGCTAGATAACTCATGCTGAAAACTCATACTTATTGCTCTTCTACACATACTGGCATCACTACTAGAGTCTAAGGTCCTGACTTTGTCACTTTCTCCGTCATCTCCTCCTTAGATTTAAGCCATCACCGTAAACTGAATTGTAATCAATCTACTCTAGAGTCTAGGATACAACGCTGCACAATTATATGTATGGAGGATACACTCACTAGAAAACTGCAGCTGAAAGTATAAACTCACTGCTAAAGCTATCTCTTGGAATACAACCCAACTTCCTTTAACTTGTACAATCATCTTCACATACTTACACTTTTTCATCACATGCTTGTCTTACTAAACATATTATTTTTTTCTATTTCTTTATAGGCTACTAACACCACATGCACACTTTACTACTTAGTTTGGAGTCCACAAACTTAAATTCTTTAAAGATTCAAGCTTAGTTTCTAAAACATAACATGAATATCCACAAATATTTAACAACCATTCTACTCTCATCCTATCCTTCAAATGTCACATCTCTTAAACTTATATTTTCTCCACACCATGAGAATTACCACTATACCTCCATCAACAACACATATAACTCTGGAATACTATACTTACATTCTGGCATACCTTGTTTCAAGCCTAATGATTCACTTTTTATACAACAAACCTCATCAAATATACTCTGCTCAAATTTAGATAACACCATCGCGAAACTATCTACGAGGACTTCCTAAGAAAGTTCTATCTGAAAGACTTTTGAAACACCCCAATTTTTTGAACCAAAAAGCTACACGGTGCTCATGATCCCGAAGGACCACAAGCTAACCCATGACTGATATCTGTACCTATATATTGTATAATATATCATAAAATATGGAAACATGAACATGAAAGGCCATATGGTTCAAACTAAATAAACGTTTGATAACAAAATATCTAAAAAAGGTATAACAATACCATAATAAGTCATAAATACTGAAAATAATAAGATCTGAATATCTAATCTGACATCTAGTATGAAAGCCTCTAATAGAACTGAATAAGGAGTTGAAGGAATATGTATCCAACTAACTCCATCTAGCAAATGAATAGCAAATGTAGCAGTAATCATATCGTCCTCGAATGAGAAGGACTCATTGCAAACTATAAACAATGGAATGCTACTGCTGATTTGGAGCTCGTGCCTCTGAACCTATGGTGTAACATAAGAGAAAGCACACTAGCACAAATGCATCTGTACATCTGAATGTACTGAGTATACGAGTGCGGTAGTCTAAATACAAAGGGTTATATGCATGAACAATGTTAACTAATATGAACATAAGAATACATACATGCATAAACAACTATAATTGAACTTGTGAAGATGCTGACTACTGAGTTTGAGTACTGAAAACATGAGTGTACTAATACTGAGATACTGACTAAATGAACGACTATTTTTAACAGTTCAAATTATAAAAAACTGGTTTAGTTTACTGTGGCTGATAGTCCTGAAGCTGAATACTGATATCATGAATTTTGATAACTGATATGACTGATACATGAGTTTAAAAAACCTGACTACTAAGTCTGAACGCTGATAACATGACTTTACTATTACTAAGGTACTGAATAGATTATTGACTATTTTTGACAATTCAAATTATAAAGAACTGGTTTAAATGACTGTGTCTAATCATCCTGAAACTGAATACTAGTAACATTAGCTATGACAACTGATATAACTGATATAAATGTAATGATCAGACTAATTAAGATAATCGATACTGAATGACTTATCTGACAATCTAAGTTCTGATGGAACTATCTGAGTTTTGTTCTACTTAGAGTAACTAAATTTGAGATTAGTCCTATTTAGCGAGTGATCTTGAGTATACTGACAATAAGGATAATTTAACTTAGTCTGAGATCATTCCTATCTAGCGGGAGATCTTTAAATCTAATTATTCTGATATTGTTTAACGATAGTTGAGATCAATCATGTCTAATGAGTGATCTAAAAGTCTATTTATAATGATAAAGATTGATTGTCTTTAACAGTACTGAATTTGTACTACTGAACTGAGTTGACTGTATCTGACAGTCCTGAATCTGTAACTAAAACTGTGGGATGTTTTCATCTAACCGACATGCCCTAAGCTAATCTTACTGGAGTCCAATCTCTTCCCTTACTGGAAGGGTGTCAGTACCACGCTACTAGTAAAGACATCTGCTGTGGAGTCAGTCCTAATCTAGCGGGTGACTCCTGGGATCAGTCCTATACATACAAATGTGCTAACGGGTGACCCCTGAGTATGTCAGTCCTATCTAATGGGTGACATCTCGTACCTACGCTGGCTATGTAGTTTTTGAACTTAGGGATTTCTTCTAGGGATCTCAATCCTATTCTAGTGGGTGAGCCCTCATCCCTAGGTTCAATCGATGCTGAATCCTACTCCTATCTGAAATGCACTAAACTGAATAACAGAGATGAACTGAATAACTCAACTAAACTGATTAGCTGAACTGACACTAGTGGTATTATTTAACAAAGCTAAATTGAGTTTACTAAATTTCAATGACTAACAAAATGTACTGAGTTCTGAGGACTGATTGAAAGTACTGAAGTTACTGATATTGACTATGAATACTGAAGTTACAGACTGAGTACTGAGATAACTGAGATTATTAAACTACTGAGACTACTGGGATTTTTGAGTTTTCCTGAGTCACATGACTGACTGAATTCTATAGATCATGGCTTAACTAAGAGTATCGTGATAACATGACAAGACTCTAGGCACACAACTATATTTTTCGAGTACGAATACCCCCAGGACTCGATGGAAGGAAAATGACACACATGACTAACTTGAGTACATGACCAATATCAACAACCCATAATATCATAACTTGGGGAATTCTATAAAGTGCATGGATATCATACATTTTGTACATAAGTAGGATTTGCAAGTAAGCATGGCATAATGTCATAAGACTAGTTCATGAACATCCCAACAACATTTACAAACATAATATCAACATGAAAATCATTGGAATATGGGGGCATATCATTAATCCTTCACTTAGTCACAATTTTGCTATAAGGCATGATTTCTAGTCTCTTAGGTATTTTATCAAACACCTTACATGCAAAACTTAGGCATAGGTGTAAATCATACAATTACTTATCATAAATAATCAAACTTATATGTTTTCAACTCATATGATGTCATAGATGAATAATAACACATAAAGATTCTATCTTGGTATTGTTCAACATATAAACATGATCAACAATCTATTCATAACATGAAAACCATAATATATAGTTTTAGAAAAGGGTTCTTGAACTTCATGGATGAAAGGAGTCAATAAATGAACACACGCATACCTTACAAAGGAAACCTTGATGATTTTCTAGAGAGTTCTTGGATTGGGAAACTTAATGCTTGATGGAAACCCTAATTTTGTGGTTGAGAGTGTAAGATAGGGTTTTTAAGATGCTTAACTGAAGAAAAATGGGAAAAATTACTCCTCTTTAGGGTTATAAATCATGGATGGTGAAGGAAAAGACTAAAATACCCTTACAAAATAATTTTCCAGTTGCTGAAAAATCATAGATGATGACCTTCGTGATAGGGCGTCACAATTGTGATAAGCTATCATGAATGTCGTTACTTAGGAGCTGGTTTCTGCCTAAGGCTGACGACCTACGTGATAGGGCATCACAAATACGATAAGCTATCACGAATTTCATCACTTAGGAGCTGGTTTCTACCTAAGGCTGACGACCTTCCTGATAGGGCATCACAAATGTGATAATCTATCACGAATGTCGTCACACTATTTCTATCCTAACATGCTGGAGTAAAATAGGCATAACTTTTTTCTCTAATATCGGATTTAGACGAAATTGGTATCGTTGGAAATATAATTCAAAGATCTTTCATTTGGTATATATTAAACCACCTAGTTAGTCATATACAATGAGTTATGGTCTATTGAATTTTCCCCAAGTTTGGACGCTCACTAAAACTTGAACGATAGGAAAGCTTTCAACTTGTACTTGAGTTAAGGGACCTCTATGATCTAAATTCATGCTCAAATAGATTCACACACTACATACTTGATTAAAACTCTAAATTTAAATAGGATTTGAGGCTTTTGAAACATCCATGCATAGGAATGATGAATTTTCATTCTAGTCCAAAATATGGGGTATTACAATATCTCCCCCTTGGGAACATTCGTCCTCAAATGATACTAGCTGAGATGAGAGAAAAGACAACTTACTCAAATATATAGCATGAATGACTGATCATAATTTGATGGACGACATGATTGAAAACTGAGCATATCATACTGTACATGCATATCTGATGCATGGGTAGCTAATTTATGAATGTAGGAATGAGTGTTCCGATAAACTAAGTTTGTCAAAATAAAAATGCATATCTGATGCTTAACTGATAAGTTGAATCCATGCATATCTGATGCAATATTATTTGACTCACATGATACGTGAATGCATGACTGAAAGTACTGATTAGCTGACCATGCATATCTGATATATGAATACATGACTGAACTGACTCACGAAAATGCGAATGAACTGACTCACGAACATGCAGATGAACATGCTATGGTAAAGGCACTAAGATGAACTGAAGCATGAGAAGATGACTGGTTCTTCTACATGACATATGGACTGAACATCATCAACTGAACTGAACCTCTGAATACTTGACTTAAAACTGAGGTCTAACTTAAAGGTCAACTTATGAGTACCCTCTATTCTAGGCTGAATTCATTATGCAAGGAGAAATTGAAGGATCTAAGGCATGAAAGCATTAAGAGAAAGTGGGGTATCTCCCCCTTGGGATGCTATGTCCCTCTAAGAACGCTTACTTTACTGAGATACTGGGGGATGCACAGGGCATCTACGAACTAGATTATAACTAAACTTCGGGAGTATGAAACTAATGCATGATGCATGAGATGAATTGGACTTGCAACTACGAGGAGGTTCTACCTTGAAATAGTTAGTTTCTCTGAGATTTTGGATAGCATGAATAGATGCAAGGATGAGAAAACAAGCTATAAAAATCTGACTGCTCGATTCCTAAATAGACTTGCTAGATTTACTAGCTAACTCATACTGAAACATATGCTCGAGTGAGAGAAAAATATCTAACAATGCAACTATAAACATGAAATACTGGTAACATACCCGAATCTAAGTCAGGGAAACTTTCTGGTTTAGAACGGGTCTGGAGTGCATAAAGTCTATTCTGACGCTGACCACTATTGGTACCTTACTGATGCAACTCCTTACCCCTCAGTCCTAGAACTCTGCACTCTTGCATCCTGTGGCCTAGCTTGCCACACCTAAAACATACATCACTGCCTGCCATACATGTACCTAGATGATTCTTACTACACTCTTCGCAAAGCGGATAAGTAAGACCTCCATTTTTACTACCCTGGGCCTCAAATCCTGGCGCTCTATCATAAAGGTAATCTGTGGACTTAGGTGCTGGTACAATAGCTGAGGATAGAGCTGGGATTAAAAATTTCTAACTATGCTGAGAACGGTTACCACCCTGTGACTTAGGCTGAGCAAAGCTGAAACGACCTGTCCTTGCTTTCTTACTCTGTCTCTCTCTTATCCTAATCTTCTGCTCCTTTATCTGCTGAGCATGTGTCATAAGTCTGGCTAAAGTCATATCACTATTCAACATGGCTGATCTATACTCATTTACCATACTATCATTCACCCCTGACATAAAATTACTTATCTTAGCTCTACCGTCTGCAACCACATGAGGGGAATATCTGGCTAATTAAGTAAACTTAAGAGAATACTCCTTTACCATCATACTACCCTACCTGAGCTTGATGAACTCTAGTACCTTAGCTTCTCTAAGCTCTAGCAGAAAGAATCTATGAAGGAAAGCAGAGGCAAGCTCCTCCCACTCTATAAGGCCTACATCATCTAACTTTTCTGACTTTTACTACTTATACCAAGTATGAGCGACATCTTGTAATTGGTATGCAGCTAACTCAGCACTCTAAGCAGTAGTAACCCCCATAACATCTATCACCTTCTGAACCTGATCTAGGAATTCCTGCGGGTCCTCATCTGACTTAGACCCTGTGAAGGAAGGAGGATTCATTCGGGTGAAGTCCTGAATTCTAGCTGCAACTGAATTGGCCACTAGGTTGGCCAGAATGATAGCTGGTTGTTCATTCTGGCCAATAACTGACTGAGAAAGAGTGGTGAATGCGGCCCTAAACTCCACATAAGAATTATGATCGCCCAAAGGATCTTCAGGCGAGGGGCTGACTAATTCCCATTTCTTCTTTGAGGAGGCATGTCTGTAGAAGAAAAAGAGAAATGGATTAGACTGAGATTATGCTCACTAGCACGACATGAATACTGAAAGAAGGGAAACTATTTCTAAAACATCTCATAGCCTCCTGCACGTAAGTCTGGTGCACAACACACGTATGTACAAGACTCTACTAGGTGTGGCTTTCAGACTTCCTAGGACTCTATTGAACCTTAGGCTTTGATACCAAGTTTGTAACACCCCAATTTTCTAAACCGGAATGATACATGGTAATCATGACCCCGAAGGACCACAAGCTAACCCATGATTGATATCTATACCTGTATACAGCATAATATATCATAAAATGTAGAAACATAAACATGAAAGGCCATGAGGTTCGAACTGAATAAACGTCTGATAATAAAATATATGAAAAAGGTATAACAATACCAAAACAAGTCATAAATACTGAAAATAATGAGATCTAAATATCTAATCTGACATCTAGTCTGAAAGCCTCGAACTGAACTGAGTAAGGAGCTGAAGGAACATGTCTCCAACTAACTCCATCTAGCAACTAAATAGCAAATGTAGCAATAATTATATCATCCTCAAATAAGAAGGACTCACTGCAAACTCTGAACACTAGAATGCTACTGCTGATCTGGAGCTCATGCCTCTGAACCTATGGTGTAACATAAGAGAAAGCACCATAGTGTAAATGTGTCAGTGCGTTTGAATGTACTGAGTATGCGAGTGAGGTAGGCTAAATGCAAAGAGTTATATGTATAAACAATGCTAACTAATATTCATGTAAGAATACATACATGCATAAACAACTATAACTAAACTCGTGAAGATGCTGACTACTGAGTCTGAATATTGACAACATGAGTGTACTGATACTGAGATACTGAATAGATGAATGACTATTTTTCACAGTTCAAATTATGAAGAACTATTCTTGTTAACTGTGTCTGATAGTCCTAAAGCTAAATACTAATATCATAAATTCTGATAACTGATATGACTGATACATAAGTTTAGAAAACCTGACTACTGAGTCTGAATGTTGATGACATAACTTTACTGTTACTAAGGTACTGAATAGATTATTGACTATTTCTGATAGTTCAAATTATAAAGAACTAGTTTGAATGACTATGTCTAATAGTTCTATAACTGAATACTAGAATGTTAGCTATGACAACTGATATAGCTGATATAAATATAATAATCGGACTAATTGATATAACCGATACTGAATGACTATATCTGACAATCTAAGTCCTGATGGAACTATCTGAGTTCCATTCTACTTGGAGAAACTAAATCTGGGATCAGTCCTATCTAGCGGGTGATCATGAGTATACTGATAATAAGGATGATTTGACTTAGTCTGAGATCAGTCCTATCTAGCGGGTGATCTTTAAATTTGATGATTCTAATACTTTTTAACTATAGTTGAGATCATTCTTGTCTAATGGGTGATCTTCAAGTCTATTTATAATGATAAGGATTGATTGTCTCTAACAGTACTGAATCTGTACTACTGAACTGAGTTGACTGTATCTGACAGTCCTGAATCTGTAACTGAAACTATGTGATGCGTTCATGTAACCGACATACACCAAGCTAAGCTTATTGGTGTCCAATCTCTGCCCTGAATGGAAGGGTGTCAGTACCGTGACACCAGTAAACACATCTGCTTTGGAGTCAGTCCTAATCTAGCGGGTGACTCTAAGGATTAGTCCTATACATATAAATATGCTAACGGTAACCCCTGAGTGTGTCAGTCCTATCTAATGGGTGACATCTCGTACCTATGCTGGGTACATAGTTCTGGAACTTAGGAATTGCTTCTAGGGATCTCAATCCTATTCTAGCGGGTGAGCCCCCAACCCTAGGTTCACTCGGTGTTGAATCCCACTTCTATCTGAAATACACTAAACTGAATAACAGAGATAAACTGAATAACTGAACTAAACTAATCAGCTGAACTGATACTAGTGGTATTGTTTAGCAGAGCTAAACTGAGTTTACTAAATTTTGTTGACTAATAAAATGTACTGAGTTCTGAGGACTGATTGAGAGTACTGAAGTTACTGAGATTGACTGTGAATACAGAAGTTATAAACTGAGTACTGAGATCACTGATATTACTGAACTGCTGAGACTACTAAGATTTCTGAGTTTTCTTGAGTCACATGACTAACT
Organism: Capsicum annuum; assembly: GCF_002878395.1. Classification (NCBI taxonomy): domain Eukaryota; kingdom Viridiplantae; phylum Streptophyta; class Magnoliopsida; order Solanales; family Solanaceae; genus Capsicum; species Capsicum annuum. The sequence goes on from NW_025885183.1 coordinate 11,533, forward strand.
GAATTCTATAGATCATTGCTTAACTGAGAGAGTATTGTGATAACATGACATGGCTCTAGGCACAGCTATATTTTTTGGGAACGAATACCCCCAGGACTTGATAAAAGGAAACTGACACACATGACTGACTTGAGTACGTTACCAACATCAACAACCCATAATATCATAACTTGGGGAATTCCATGAAGTTCATGGACATTATACATTTTGTACATAAGTAGGATTTGCAAGTAAGCATGACATAATCTCATAAGACTAGTTCATGTACATCCCAACAATATTTACAAGACACAATATCAACATGAAAATCATTGGAATATAGGGGCATATCATGAATCCTTCACAAAGTAACAATTTAGATATAATGCATAATTTCTAGTCTCGTAGGTATTTTATCAAACTCCTTACATGCACAACTTAGGCATAGGTGTAAATTATACAATTACTCATCATAAATAATCAAACTTACATGTTTTTAACTCATATGATGTCATAGATTCATAATAACACATAAAGATTCTATCTTGGCATTATTCAATACATAAACATGATCAACAATCCATTCATAACATGAAAACCATAATATATAGTTTTAGAAAAGGGTTCTTGAACTTCATGGACGAAAGGAGTCCATGAATAAACGCACGCATACCTTATAAAGGAAACCTTGATGATTTGCTGAAGATTTCTTGGATTGGGAAACTTAATTCTTGATTATCTTGGAAAATGTCTTGAATCTTGCTTTTGAGAGATGAGTTTGATGGAAACCCTAATCGTGTGGTTGAGAGTGTAAGAGAGGGTTTTTAAGATGCTTAACTGAAGAAAAATGGGAAAAATTATGCCTCTTTAAGCTAATAAGTCATGGAAGGTGAAGGAAAAGACAAAAATACTCTAACAAAATAATTTCCCAGTTGCTGAAAAATCATAGCTGACGACCTTCGTGATAGGGCGTCACAATTGTGATAAGCTATCACGAATGTCGTCACTTAGGAGCTGATTTCTGCCTAAGGTTGATAACCTTCGTGATAGGGCATCACAAATATCATAAGCTGTTATGAATGTCGTCACTTAGGAGCTGGTTTCTACCTAAGGCTGACGACCTTCATGATAGGGCGTCACAAATGAGATAAGCTATCACGAATGTCGTCACACTATTTCCAACCTTACATGCTGGAGTAAAATAGGCATAACTCTTTGCTTCGATATCGGATTTAGGCAAAATTGGTATCGTTGGAAAGATAATTCAAAGTGATTTCATTCGATATATATTAAACCACCTAGTTCGTCATATAAAATGAGTTATGGTCTATTGAATTTGACCCAAGTTTGGACGCTCATTAAAACTTGAAAGATAGGAAAGCTTTCAACTTGTACTTTAGTTAGGGGACCTCTATGATCTAAATTCATGCTCAAATAGATTCACACACTACATAATTGATTAGCGTACTAAATTTATATAGGATTTGAGGCTTTTAAAACATCCACGCAAAGGAATGACGGATTTTCATTCTAGTCCAAAATATGGGGTATTACAACTTTGGGCTTCAGTTCTTCTATTACCTTAGAAGTAAGGTAAAGCTGACATGAATGGAACATGACAAGATTCTACATAAGTCTCTTATAGAACCTTTCTATAGCACGATCTGAGACATGAAAGAAGGGAAACTTTTTCTAAAACATCTTATAGCCTCATGTACATAAATGTGATGCGCAACACACCCATGTACAAGACTCTACTAGATGCGGCTTTTCAGACTTTCCATGACTCTATTGAACCTTAGGCTCTGATACCAAGTTTGTAACGCCCTAATTTTCTTTAACCAGAATGTCACACGGTGCTTATGATCCCTAAGAACCACAAGCAAACCCTTTTCTGATATCTGTACTTGTTTACTGCATAATATAATAAAATACATGCAAAAAGATGGCAAAAACTTTCCATAAGGTTCAAAGTATCTAAAATATATAATTCTACAAACTGAATACTTATACAACTGTCTGAAAATCCTCTAACGGTTTGAATTGTGGAGTTGATGGGAGATGTCCCCAACTAACTCCGTCTTATAAAATAAACTAAATATAATAATATGCTGAAATAATAATCTAACCTCAGAATATGAGGACTCACTGCTGGGTACTCAACTGATGCTGCTGATCTGAAACTCATGTCTCTGAATCTATGGTGTTAAATAAAATTACAACACCATAGAGCAAATGTGTCAGTACTTTGGAATGTACTGAGTATGCAAATGAGTTAAGGCTAAATGCAAGGGCTTATGCATGAACATAACTTAACTGAATAATATACAAGAGCTGGTTTAGCATGCATAAAGAATCTGTAATTACTGGACATACTGCACAAACTGTCACTGAGCATACTCGGACTAACTCTGGTCACTGATACTGAATATACTAAAATTCTAAAATTTCTAAACATACTGAGATTAAGAGTATCTGAAGCTTCTAAAATTAATAGCAACCCTATCTAACAGGTTGTCACCAAATCTTCTAATAATATGAATGATTAACTGAATCTGAGATCAACCCTATCGAGCAGTTAGTCTCTGAATCTGTGGATAATAATACTACTTGATAACTGATTTTGAGATCGACCTATCTAGCAGCGGATCTTCGAATTTGAAATAATCATACTCGATGGCCTGTATCTAACAGACTTGAATTCTATACATTGACTGAGCTCTTTCTTGAAGTCAGAGACTGATAATGAAATTGAGACTATGGGAAGTAGTCATCTAACCGACATACCCCACCTAGCTATGTCGAGGTCCAACCTATGCCCTAGTTGGAAGGGTATCAGTACCACGCCACTGGTAAAGACAACTTTATGTAACCCTCATCTAGCAGGTACTTAAATAAGAATGGTGGAGCACTCATTTAACAGGTTAAGCCACCTCATCTACCCTCAACTAGCAGGTATGATGTCTCAACCTACGCTGGCTACGTAGTTCTGGAGCACAAGGATTACTTCTAAGAATCACACCCTCTACTAGTAGGTGATTTCCCATCCTTGAGCTCACTCAGTAGTGAGTCCTACTCCCAACTGAAAGACACTAACTTGATTCTTAATTAAGCTTAGACTGAGCTGAATCTATTAATGATCATATTACTTTACTGATCTGACTGAGTTTTCTTGGCTCCGTATCTAACGAAATACTACTGAATTTTGTATCTTACCAAGTTTTACTGAAATCTTGACTAGATACTGAATGCTGCTTATATCTGAATTGAGTACTAAGCTTGATTAGACTAAATGCCGAGTTACTGAGTTTTCTTACTGTTTAGTCACTGACTGAGTTCTACTGATCATAGCATGACTGAGATTATCTTGATATTGACTCGGCTCTAGGCACACAACTATATTTTTTGGATACAAGTACCCCGAGGACTTGATGGAAGGAAACAGACAGGACTCGACTCTTGAATATATGACTAACATCACATCAACGTCATCACAGTATAATCAACAAAACATCACTTTAAGCACTTGGAAATACTAACATGTATTGTTATAGGAAATGCAAGCCAAAACTTCATCACTTATTCCACAAGATCTTGCAATAAACACATAACATGCATTCAAGATACATAATTAAGGATTTCATGCTAACACGTTACCATCAATTCACCAAAGCTTTTTAACAAACACTTGGAATGCTTAGCTTATACATAGCTTGGGAATTTCTTGTCAACATATTATAATGACTCTATTTTCTTCACAGGAGCACTTTATCAAACACTTGAATGGCATGAACTAGTACACATGTTTACATGAGATAATTTATCTTGTTTAATTCACACAAACATTCATCAAATACTTGGAAGGCATAGTATTTAATCATAATACTAATCAATACTTAAATCACAATTCCAACACCAAGTTCACCATCACAAAGCTCTAATATGAGTTCACATAGTACTGCATACGTAATAATTCACATAAAGTATACACTTAGTCATGGGTTATAAAACCAATCAACAATTTAATCATGAATACACTTAAATCCACGAATGGATTCTTCATCCAACTTGTAGTTACATAAATCATACCACACCTAATTAATTTTCATGAATCTTGAGGTAATTCATGGAATTAAACTCAATCTTACATCATAATTAATGTCTAACTTAGATCTAGTATAAAATCTATGAAATCAACTAATCTTGAAGGATTTATCATAAATATCATGAATTTTATACTCAACATACTACAATGGTACTATTTTCTTCATATAGGCATTTTATCAAACATGTAGGGAGCATGATTTAGTTATTCAACAACTACTACTTCTAAATGTCTTGACTCGATCAAACAATTCATCACACAAAGATTCCAACATGATATGATCATGATTAAACACACATAGAAAATATGACTATTTCCAACGTTAATTAGAATATAACAACATCACACCAATTAACATAATTACATAATTCGACATGCTTATTACAAAGGCTTCATCATGAACACAATAAGATCAACACATACTAGTGTCTAAACCTGAGTCTTTATGATCAGAACATAAATTTAAATTCAACAACATTAAGAACATAATTTTTATACCACATGATGATAGGCGAAATTACGCGCCTATATCAATATATTTTGCCCATATTTTAGCCTAGTTTCGAGAACTAATTATCTATTTCATACACTTTTAGTCCTTTTTCCTGTAAATGAGCTAACAAATGTGATTAGGAAAGTTTCAGGTATAAATGATGCAAAATACAGCAATTTATGGCTTACTTGACGCAAAAGAAAGCTCACAAACGAGATGGAAAGGAGCTGGACGCATAAAGGACTAAATCTGCTGCATGGAAAATCTGTCCCGGGCTAAAACAGCATTTCTGAAGACTTTGGGACTTACAGACACAAAGCTGGATTTTTGCCATAATACATTAACCTAGTGCAATTAGGTTATGTGTTTCATCATTCTATTTGGATTATAATTTTGTAACCTTACCCTAGTACAATTGGGTCAAGGATTTCATTAGTATATTAGGATTTGGTTATTTATTTTATTAGTTTAGTAGGAGTAGGATAGGAGTATTATAAATACCCTATCATGTTAGAGATTTTAAAAGAGGAGGGGAGACATTCTGACAATTCATTCATCTCCTTACAATTAAGACATCTTCCTACAACCCATTCTCAATTCTTCATTCTTCTACTCTTAAATTCCACAACAAGAGAATCGTTACTTGCTACGGAATCACTAAAACCACACGCCAAACACCTACTATTCACGCCATCCACCATGCAAAACGTGATATCCTTCGCATTCATGGGTAACTAAATCTCTTAGTTGGGGTTATGGAAGCCGAATGAGTTACTATCTATAGCTATGAGTTTGTGAGTTCAAGACAAGTATATTGCTTATATCATTATTCTCTTCATCTTAAATCTACATTCTTTGCGGTTCAAACACAAGAACACGCCATTCTAACATCTAACCTGTTCGAGAGAAAGGTTATTTGTCTAGAAAAGAAGACGCATAGACCAACGCCAGTCTAACATCTGACTTGTTCGAGAGAAAAGTTATTTGTCTGGAAAAGAGATAATGTCAAGGTAGTAGGACACCCTTTCCTATTAAAAAGCTAGTGCCGTACCTGGACTAACTTCTTGGAGAATTCGTACCGTTAGTCACGCTTTAAGCTCGAGAGAGTTAAAGTGAAATAGTCCTTGTTTAGGTCGAGAGACGCTTGGATTTACCATCGACTACAATTCTCTATAAGCAATTACATGTCAAGACTCTACACACTCATAGCCAATAGAGACGTATACCTCAGAAGGTGGACATAACCCCAACGCCTCAATTCTCATTGTTTACAACACACGTGACAATCTCTCTTTATTTTGCTATTTTCAGTTCTTACATTCTTGTTTTGGTTACATACTACAATCCCCCCTTTCCTACGAGACTTGCACTAAAAGTCTAGTAATTTCTCTTGCTTGTTGGCCAAGCTATTCTCTGTGGGATCGATACCCAACCCAGGTTGGGTTCTATATTTGCTAACGACCGCTTTACACTCCCACGAGAGCTGTAGATTGAGCGTTATCACCACATAAATCATAAAACGCATAAAAATAAAATCTTTAAATTTAGGAAAAAGGATTCTTGAGCTTCTTGGGTGGAAGGAACTCAAAAATCAACACTTGCATACTTCAAGTTTATAAATCCAGATGAACTCTTGATTCCAAAACTTTATTTATAAGATTGGTAGGTGCTCCTTGTAGCTCTCGCGATGGGGATTCCAAATCTTAAATTATCTTTGAATTTCTACGGTTAAATTTTGGAAGATCTTGATCTTTGTTTTGGGGTTAAGGCCTGTTTTTCTTGAGAAATTAGTCAAAAAGTTGTATATTTTTGATGAAAGTATGATGAATTCCATGTTAAGGGGTATATATAGGGGTGGAAGATGACCAAAATGCCTCTAAAGAAATAATAAAGGTCACATCTGTCCCTCAGTTACTGGTTGATATACTGAAGTAAACTGGCATAAATTTTTGACTACAATGTTCAAATTGTATGAAACCAATTGCATTAGAAAGAAAACTCAAATATATTTCATTTGATATATAGAAGCTCACCCAGTTCATTATATACCGGAAGTTATGATCGTTACAGGTTTAACCTGAAATGATGGAAACTGGGCACCTTACCAATGCCTTTTGCTGTTGGTTTGGCACACCAAACGTGCCCTTACGCTACTCCAAAAATTATGAAACTCAATCAGAATATACTACGACCTTGGATCATTGCAACGTAACTTGAAAATCAAAAAGCAGATGTTAGAAAGGTCGTCAAATAAATACCCAAAGATCGGAGGTCTAAATGTGAAAGTTTCAATACTTAGACAAATTTGTTTGAGTGCTAAGCTTCTCTTGGAAATATAAAAAGGCTTTAACGACTTGGAAAACTTACGGGGTGTTACATTATCTCTCCTTTTGGAACATTCATCCTCGAATGTCGCTGACTAAGCTAAGAGTGCTGATCAACTGAGCTTACTTAAGGGACAAGAATATCTTAAACATGATTATATGGCTGGAACTGCTGATATACTGAGTTCTTACATTGAACATGCATATCTAATGCATGGAATACATAGCTGAAGCTACTTATATGCTAAATTCTCCTAATGGACATGAATATCTGAGGCATAAATGCATGGCTGAGTTGTTCTGATGAATGCATGACTTACTATGCAATGATAACTGATACTATCTTTAGAAAATATATCTACACATGCAACTGAATAGATTTAAGAACTTGAAAATATCGAGGAGTTATAGGGTATCTCCCCGTTGGGACACTATGTCCCTCTAAAAACACTTAATTCGCTGATATATTAGGGTGATGCACAAGGCATCTATGAGATAGATCATAACTAATCATCTAGTAGATGAAACTAATGCATAACTCATGAACTGAGCGATACTTGCAACCAATAGTATATTCTATCTTGGATTAGTTACAGGTCTGAGATTCTGATAGCTTGACTAGATGAAAAGATGAGAAAACAATTTATGTGAATCTGACTGCAGGACTAAATGCTAGCTTTGCTAGCTAACTCATGCTGAAAACTCATACTTACTGCTCTTCTACACATACTGGCATCACTACTAGAGTCTGAAGTCCTGACTTTGTCTCTTTATCTGTCATCTCCCCCTTAGCTTTAAGTCATCACCATAAATCTGTGAATACTTTACTACTCTCTAAATTGAATTGTAATCAATGTACTCTAGAGTCGAGGATACAACAATGCACAATTATATGTATGAAGGATAAACTCATCTTGAAAACTGCACCTGAAAGTATAAACTCACTGCTAATGCTATCTCTTGGAATACAACTCAACTACCTTTAACTTTTACAATCATCTTCACGTACTTACACTCTTTCATTACATGCTTGTCTTACTAAACACATTATCGGCTTCTATTTCTTTATAGGCTACTAAAACCACATTTACACCTTACTACTTAGTTTGGAGTCCAGAAACTTAAATTCTTTAAAGATTCAAGCTTATTTTCTAAAGCATAACATGAATATCCATAAATCTTTAACAACCATTCTACTCTTATCCTAGCCTTCAAATGTCACATCTCTTAAATTTATATTTTCTCCACACCATGAGAATTACCACTATACCTCCATCAACAACACATATAACTCTGGATTACTATACTTAGATTCTTTCATACCTTGTTTCAAGCCTGATGATTCACTTTTTATATAACTAACCCCATGAAATATACTCTGCTCAAATTTAGATAACACCTTCGCGAAACTATCTGTGGGGACTGTCTGAGTTAGAGACTTTGGGCTTCAGTTCTTCTGTTACCTTGGAAGTAAGGTAAAGCTGACATGAATGTAACATGACAAGATTCTACATAAGTCTCATAGAGAACCTTTCTATAGCACGATCTGAGACATGAAAGAAGGAAAACTTTTTCTAAAACATCTTATAGCCTTTTGTACCTAAATGTGGCGCGCAACACACCCATGTACAAGACTCTACTAGATGCGGCTTTTCAGACTTCCTAGGGCTCTATTGAACCTTAGGATCTAATACCAAGTTTGTAATGCCCCAATTTTCTATAACCAGAACGTCACAGGATGCTTATGATCCCGAAGGACCACAAGCTAACCCTCTTCTGATATCTGTTCCTGTTCACTGCATAATGTAATAAAATACATATGGAAAACTGGCAAAAACTTTCCATAAGGTTCAAAATATCTAAAATATATAATTCTTCAAATTGAATACTTCTACAACTTTCTGAAAAGCCTCTAACGGTTTAAACTGAGGAGTTGATGGGGCATGTCCCCAACTAACTCTGTCTAATAAAATAAACTAAATATAATAGTGTGTTGAAATAATAATCCATCCTCAGAATATGAGGACTCACTGCTGGGTATTGAACTGCATCCTCAGAACTTGTGTCTCTGAATTTATGGTGTCAAATAAAATTACAACACCATAGCGCAAATGCGTCAGTACGTTGGCATAAACTGATTATGCAAATGAGGTAACGCTAAATGCAAGGGATTATGCATGAACATAACTTAACTGAATAATATGCAAGAGCTGGATTAGCATACATAAAGAATCTGTAATTACTGGACATACTGCACATACTGTCACTGAGCATACATGGACTAACTCTGGGAACTGATACTGAATATACTAAAATTCTAAACTTTTTTAACATACTGAGATTATGAGTATCTTAAGCTTCTGAAACTGATTGCAACCCTATCTAATAGGTTGTCTCCAAATCTACTAATAATAAGAATGATTGACTGAATCTGAGATCAACCCTATCTAGCAGGTAGTCTCTAAATCTGTGGATAATAATAATACTTGATAACTAATTTTGAGATCAGCCTATCTAGCAGTGGATCTTTAAATTGGCAAATAATCATACTTGATGGCCTGTATCTAACAACCTTGAATTCTATACACTAAGCTAAGCTCTTTCTTGAAGTCTGAGACTGATTCTGAAACTGAGACTGTGGGAAGTAGTCATCTAACCAACATACCCCACCTAGCTAAGTTGGGGTCCAACCTATGCCCCAGTTGGAAGGGTGTCAGTACCGCGCCACTAGTAAAGACAACTTTATGTGACCCTCATCTATCAGGTACTTAAATGAGAATGGTGGAACCTTTATCTAACAGGTTAAGCCACCTCATCTACCCTCAACTAGAAGGTATGATGTCTCAACCTACGTTGGCTACGTAGTTTTAGAGCACAAGGATTGTTTTTAAGAATCACACCCTCTACTAGTAGGTGAGTTCCCATCCTTAAGCTCACTCTGTGCTGAGTCCTACTCCCAACTGAAAGACACTGAACTGATTCTTAACTGAGTTTAGAATGAGCTGAATCTATTACTGATCATATTACTTTACTGATCTGACTAAGTTTGCTTGGTTCCATATCTGACAAAATACTACTGAATTTAGGATCTTATTGAGTTTTACTAAAATCTTGACTGGATACTGAATACTGCTGATAGTTGAATTGAGTATTGAGCTTGATTAGACTGAATACTGAGATTACTGAGTTTTCTTACTATTTAGTCACTGACTGAGTTCTATTGATCATAGCACGACTGAGATTATCTTGAGATTGACTCGGCTCTAGGCACACAACTATATTTTTTGGATACAAGTACCCCCAGGACTTGATGGAAGGAAACAGACAGGACTCGACTCTTTAATATATGACTAACATCACCTCAACGTCATCATAATATGCTTAATAAAACATCACATTAAGAACTGAGAAATACTAACATGTATTTTTATAGGAAATGCAAGCCAAAACTTCATAACTCATTCCACAAGGTCTTGCAATAAACACATAACATTCATTCAAGGTACATAATTAAGGATTTCATGCTAACATGTTACCATCCATTCACTAAAGCTTTTTAACAAACACTTGGCATGCTTAGCTTATACCTAGCTTGGGAATTTCTTGTCAACATATTATAATAACTCTATTTTCTTCACAGGAGCACTTTATCAAACACTTGAATGGCATGAACTAGTACACATGTTTACATGATATAATTTATCTTGTTTAATTCACACAACCATTCATCAAATACTTGGAAGGCATAGTATTTAATCATAATACTAATCAATACTTAATATCACAATTCCAACACCAAGTTCACCATCTCAAATCTCTAATATGAGTTCACATAGTACTACATACATAATAATTATTAACTTCACATAAATTATACACTTAGTCATGGGTTATAAATCCAATCAACAATATAATCATGAATACACTTAAATCTGCTCATGGATTCTTCATCCAACTTGTAGTTACATATATCATACCACAACTAATTAATTTTCATGAATCTTGAGGTAAATCATGGAATTAAACTTAATCTTACATCATAATTAGTGTCTAACTTATATCTAGTATAAAATATATGAAATCAACTAATCTTGAAGGATTTATCATAAACATCATGGATTTTATACTTAACATACTACAATGGTACTAATTTCTTCATATAGGCATTTTATCAAACATGTAGGGAGCATGCTTTAGTTATTCAACAACTACTACTTCTAAATGTCATGACTCCATCAAAAAATTCATCACACAAAGATTTCAACATGATATGATCATGATTCAACACACATGGAAAATATGACTATTTATAACGTCAATTAGCATATAACAACATCACACCAATTAACATAATTACATAATTCAACATGCTTCTTACACAGGCTTCATCATGCACACAATATGATCAACACATACTAGGGTCTAAACTTGAGTCTTTATCATCACAATATAAATTTAAATTCAACAACATCAAGAACATAAATTTCATACCACATAAATCATAAAACTCATAAAAATTAAATTTTTAAATTTAGGAAAAAGGGTTCTTGAGCTTCTTGGGTGGAAGGAACCCAAAAACAACACTTTCATACCTCCAGTTTATGAATTCGGATGAACTCTTGATTCCACTCTTGATTCCGGAAATCTATTCGTAAGATTGGTAGGTTCTCCTTGTAGCTCTCGCAACGGGGATTTTGAATCTTAAATTCTCTTTGAATTTCTACGGTTAAATTTTGGAAGATCTTGATCTTTATTTTGGGGTTAAGGCATGTTGTTCTTGAGAAATTTGTCAAAAAGGAGTATATTTTTTATTAAAGTATGTTGAATTCCGTGTTAAGGGGTATATATTGGGGTGGAAGATGACCAAAATTCCCCTAAGAAAACAATTAAGGTCGCATCTGTCCATTAGTTACTGGTTTGGTATGCTGAAGTAAATAGGCCATAACTTTTTTATACGATGTTCAAATTGTATGCAACCAATTTTATTAGAAAGAAGACTGAAATATCTTTCATTTGATGTATAGATGCTCACCAGTTCATTATATAACGGATGTTATGATCATTACAAGTTGACCCTAAAATGCTGGAAACTGGGCGCCTCACTAGCGCCTTTTGCTACTTGTTTGGCAGACCAAACGTGCCCTTACGCTACTCCAAAAATTTTGAAACTCATCCGGAATGTACTATGACTTTGCCCCATCGCAACGCAACTTGAAAATTGAAAAACAGGTGTCGAAAAGGTCATCAAATAAATACCCGAAAATTGGAGGTCTAAATGAGAAAGTTTCAACACTTCGACAAATTTTTTTGAGTGCTTCTTGGCAAGATAAAAAGGCTTTAACGACTTGGAAAACTTATGGGGTATCACAGTAACAAAATACATATTGATTACCTCCCATTTCTATTTGGGCAAACTAATCTCTTGATTCAACCTACCAAGTCTTATGCGCTCAACTTTAACTCTTTGACACACCAAGCACTTGGCCACAAAATCATCTATGTCCCTTTTTATACCATTACACAAATACATCTCCTTGAGATAATGAGACATCTTCATCGAGCCGGGATGTACAATGTAGCATGATTCATGTTCCTCATCCAAGATCCTTTGTTGCAACCCATCGACATAAGGAACACACAACCTCCCTTGATATCATAAAGTACCGTCATCACTGATCTAAAACATCATTACCTTCTTCATAACCATATTACTCTTGATTTTCATCAAGATAGGATCTAGCACTTGCTTCTCCTTAATCTCTGCAACAAGAGGCGACCGAACCACTTCCTGTACCATCACCCCCAGCATTCTTAAAGTCCAAAAGATGAACTTCAAGATTATCTAATCGGTGAATATCTTTCATCAATTCCCACTTTCCTTCCTCCATATGAGCTAAACTCCTCATGGATAACCTACTAAGAGCATCAACAACCATGTTAGCCTTACCTTGATGATCGTAAATATTCATTTCATAGTCGTTGAGAATCACCAACCATCTCCTTTGTTCGAGATTTATCTCCTTTTAAGTGGACACATACTATAGATTCTTATGATCAGAAAAGATGTCTATGTACACTCCATACAGATAATGTCGCCAGATTTTTATAGCTAAAACAACCGCCAACAACTCCAAATCATGAGTAGGATAATTCCTCTCATGTACCTTCAACTTCCTGGAAGCATAGGCGATTCACCTTTCCATGCTGCATCAAGACATAACCAAGTCCCACCCTAGATGCATCACAATAAACCACAAACCCCTCATTGCCCTTAGGCAATGTTAAGACTGGAGCCGAAGTTAGCTTATCTTTCAACTTATCAAAACTCCCCTCACAAGCATCCAACCAAGAAAAACTTACCTTTTTCTGAGTCAACTTAGTCCAAGTGGTAGCTATCCTAAAAAATCTCACCATAAACCGCTAATAATACCCAACCTAGATGCATCACAATCCCCTCATTGCCCTTAGGCAATGTTAAGACTGGAGCCGAAGTTAGCTTATCTTTCAACTTATCAAAACTCCCCTCACAAGCATCCAACCAAGAAAACTTTACCTTTTTCTGAGTCAACTTAGTCCAAGTGGTAGCTATGCTAAAAAATCTCACCATAAACCGCTAATAATACCCAACCAAACCCAAGAAGCCCTGAATGTCGGTTGGAGTCATGGGTTTAGGACACATTTTAACCACGAACATATTTTGTGGATCCACTATGATCCCCTTGCTAGAGATAATATGAACAAGAAAAGTCAAATCATTCAACCAAAAATCACACTTGGAGAACTTGGTTTACAACTACTGCTTGTTTAAAGTCAAAAACACCACACGATTAGCATGATCCACCTCACTTTTTGAATAAACTAGAATGTCATCAATAAACACAATGATGAAGAGATCTAAGTACTACCTGGAAACCCTATTCATCAAAACAATAAATGCCACTGGGGCATTAGTCAAACCAAATGACATAACCAAGAATTCAAAGTGCCCATACCGAGTATGGAAATATGTCTTAGGGATATTCTCCTCCCTAATCTTAAGTTAAAGATACACAAACTAAAGATCTATCTTAGAAAATAATTTGGCACCCTGCAACTGATCAAACAGATTATCTATCCTTCGAAGAGGATACTTGTTCTTGATCGTTACCTTATTTAACTGCTGACAGTCAATGTACATCTGAAAGGAACAATCCTTCTTGTGCATGAACAACACCGGTACACCCTATGGGGATACATTAGGTTAAATAAAACCCTTATCAAGAAGATCCTTAAGTTTCTCCTTAAGTTCCTTTAACTCAGCTGGAGCCATTATATAAGAAAGAATAGATATTGGACGAGTGTCTGAAACCAAATCGATATCAAATTCTATTTCCCTATTTGGAGGAACACCAGGAAGATCATCTGAAAAGACCTCAGGAAAATCATTCACCACCAGAACTAAGTATAAAGAATGACCTCTTGAGTTAGAATATTTAACTTGGACTAAGTGACAAACAAAACCTTTAGATACTAACCTCTGAGCTCTAAGATAAGAAATAAACCTCCCCCTAGGAGCAAGGGAACCACCCTCCCACTCTATAACCGATTTACTAGGGAAGCTAAAGACAACCTTTTGGTTCAGACAATCCAAGAATGTGTAAGAATCCATCCCCAGAATAACATAATAATCCACCATATCAAGTTCAAACAAATCCACTAAATTTTGCCTACCACACACCCCCTATAGACTCTCTTAGTAATAACCGAGTCACCTACCGAGATACAAATAAAAAAGGATCCAAAACAACCTTAGGATCAAAACCAAAACATATAGCCATAAATGGGGCAACATAAGAAGGAGTGGACCCCAAATCAAGCAGAAATACACATCACAAAAAAAGAGTTATAACATACCAGTAATGACATCAAGTGATGCCTCAAATTCCTACCGAGATGTAAAGGCATACAAACTATTTTGACTTGTACCGGTACCAGAAACGAGAGTAGAAACTAAAGCTACACCATTAGGCATAGGATCAAAAGATAAACCAATTAGAGTTTTGACTGCTCCTAAAGCATCCTTACCAATCGGGAAATTCTTGAGCATATGTCCTGGATGGCTATATTTAAGAAACTTGTCCCTTCTTTCATCATAATAACCCCAATAAAGATGACCAATGAACCAACAAGGAAGGCATAGGCACCCTGTTCCTGGAAATAATCACTACCTTGATGACGCCTATCACACGACTACCTCAGGTAAGGAGTGCTAGCAGTAGAGAAGGAACTAAAACTCCCCCACTTCTTTTTTGGCCATTTACCTACATCCTGACTAACTTGTGACTGAGAACCTCCCTAATGAGAAAACCTGCTCGTCTTACCCTGCATATCTCAGAACTCTACCTATTTTCTCTTCTCATCCTCCACATGCTGCATGTGGACAACTAACCTTGAAATGTCCATATCCTTGATCAGTAAGCAGTCTTGCTTTCCAAGATCAAATCTTGAGATAGCCCAAAAGTAAACTTTCTCATCCTTGCTCTCATGTTAACCACCAAATAAGGAGCATACCTTGACAGCTGAAGAAATTTCAAGGCATATTCATAGATAGACATTCTCTCTTGCTTAAAATTGATAAACTCCTCCATCTTTGATTCTCTCAGATCTTAAGAAAATAAATGATCCAAAAAAGCACTACAAAAGTTATCCCATAAGGATGACTCCTCCACATTACCTCTATCTCTATCCCACTCTTCGTACCATTGGTATGTCAAATCCTTGAGATGATAAGATGCAATGTTTACACCTTCCACATTTGTGGCATGCATCTCCCTAAATATATTCTTTATTTCATCCAAGAAACCCTAAGGATCCTCCTCCAGATTCACACCCATAAAAGTAGGAGGATTCAGTTTCATAAACTTGCCAACTCTTGTGGCCTCAGCAGACAACCCACCAAACGCATCTCGCTCAGCCTGACCAAGAACCAACTAAGAAATAGTATGAATAGACTAGCAAAATTTCATATTAGTCACCTCACCTTGAGGAGGACTAGTGGAAATTGGAGTAACTCCAGAACAATTAAGGATAGGACCCCGAGGTTTAAGATGAACTCCAAATGTAGGACGTACTCCATCAATATTATCCCCAAATGGGATTGAAGAGTTTCCCTGTGTTGTAGATCATTGAGGTATTATCTGAAATATGAAAAACTAAGGATTAGAGAGGAACTGCAGGACTTAGACTCTAAGCTTGAAAATAGAATACCAAGAAAGTAAAATATTGCTAAATGCCTTGAAGCCTCTCTCTTACGAGTGTGGCACTCTACATACCCCTAAAAGATACTCAACTAGAAATGACTTTGTGGACTCAAAATTGACCATAACCCTTAGCTATAATCATAACTTGACATGACCTTACCTGAGGCCTTGTCATAATGGGCATCCCAAGTTCGACCGAGACCGAAGTCCACCCCCATTACCCAACCCAACCTCTAGTTGCCTACCTTGAGTTAGCTGAATTTCAAATATATAATAAGATAGTGTAACTATCCCTATTACGGACTCCATGATAGGTCTGTTACTGAGACTGACCCAATCGATTCCAATTCTCCCCTACCAACTGTACAACTATACCAAGCCAAACCAAACAATAGATCCAACCATAACTAAATAAGCTCCAAAACATAATATGATATATCCTAAAATAAGATACAATAGAATAGTGAGAAATTTTGTTTAATGAGGTCAACCCCAATACCATTGCAAATATTAAGGATGACACTAATACCAATCCTGCCTATACCAACCCATATCAATACCATAAAGCCTCTAACCAAATGAATACTAAAATCCATTTAGGATATTCCCCAATAATAGCCAAAACCAATATCCATAAATAAGTTAAAGTACAAAATAACATCTATGAAATAAAGAATTTTGAATAGATGAAAGCTCACCACTTTAATCCAAATGCTAACCTAAAGTTTGAATTGCTAAGCTGAAGGAGTAGAATGGATGGCTCTTGCATCGCATAGGGATACATCACACAAAGATGGGTTAGCGAGTTAATGCTAGCATGAACTCAAGATAAGGATAAAATAATGCCATTTATAAAACCAAGTAAAACCATCCATATGCACACAACCATTAATATATACATAACCATATCGGGAAAGGGAACTAGGTTTAGTATGCCATTAAAACCTTTACCTGGGCTGTGTAGCTCTACTGTCCTAAATCACCCATGGGCTATTTTGTTTAAGCTCCCCATGCTAAAATGACACTTGTGTGTGAAGCCGAATGACCAGGGAAGAAAACCTTGGATGACTAGTACATCTTTTAAAATATATAGTATGGCATTATAAACACGGTCACTAGGACCAAACTTCTCATCAATAAATATGAGTTTCCAGTTTAGATCCCCCCGGGACCTTCACCTTCCACGAATTTGCGATGTATTCCTCCTTTAAGCCCAATTGAAATAATTACCAAGAAACCAACCAAATAATTAAGCATTTATTAACCAAGGCTATTAGATAGTGGTATCATCATACCAACTATAACTTGCTAGTATAGTCCTTTGCCAATCCTTAGGGGATTCCCATGTACCCCACATGATTTCTAATTAAACAAAAACCACGACCACTAAGGCTTTTTCAATTTATTCAAAACCTTTTAAACCATACATATCATTTAGGGTTCCATTACTAGGTTTATACCATGCATAATTTCTATTGAAAAACAAATATTATAGTGAAAACATTGTTATAGGTATTTTATCAAATACTTTGGGGGCATAGTATTCAAAAACCCAAAGTCCATTACCAAAGAACCATTCCCATGAAACTAATTATCCAAAAATACCATTAATAAATATAAAAACTTAATTAGAAGCATGAGAAAATGATAACCAAGCATTTATAACCAAAACCCCTAAATCATAATTCAAAACCCAAAATCATATAATATTTAAATCATGAAAACATTGTATAAAACCATACCTTTAGTTGGAACTGACAATGAGGTAAAATAACATGCTTAAATCAAGATGATGATGGAGAGAAATAGCCAAAACAATCCCCAATTTACTCCTTAAGATAAAACCCTAGCTTCCTTTGCCCAAGAACTCTGGAGAAGATTTAAGAGTGTTTTCCAAGTGCTTAAGGATATAATAATAGGACAAATAACCTTCTAAGTGAAATATAAGTTATGAGACCTTTTTAGGATAATTGAGGAATATCCAAATTGCGCTTACTTAAACTGTATTAAATTCCCGTCATTGGGTACGATTGACCCTTATGAGTCATACCTATCCTATATGAGTGGTACCTACCTCTCATACCCTAGGATTTACCCTTGGAACCAACAATGTCCAAGGTACGACACACCTAAAACCAAGTCGTACTCAAGTGTACGACTAGTACCCATAAACTGTACCCCTGTCAGAATAGAATCCAAGAGGTTTGAATACTGACCACCATACGAGTACTGGTACCACTCATACCCTAGATTATGGATCATGGTAAGCCACTTACTCAGATCTAAATTAAGTTATCAAGTCTAAAGTTAAGATAAGTAACCAAATAACCCGTACCCAGCTATATGACTCGTACCACCTAAATTATACCTTTTCTAGTAACTTTGTCCATCCTAACAACCAAAACTGGTCAACATATGATTGTTCCATACCTTCTATACCCAAGTGTAATACTCATTCGCCTAAGTTGTATCTTACCCAAAAACTAGAAATCAAAGAATTTTTCTAAGGTCGAGAAACCAGGGTGTTTCACTTTGGTACTTATACTAAGCTTCTACACCTTTTTGGTGAAATCCTAAGTACTAGCTATAACTGTTGTCTCTATGATTCTACTGGTTGGTGTTTTGATATAGGGTGAGCTCTCAGAGTCAGATTTGACTTTTTCTCCATATTTTATTTTAGGATAGTCATTCTATTTATGGAGACAGTTGTATATTTGACTTTGAGAGTACTCTTATTGTTTTGTATTAAAGGTCTTGAACCAACCTTACTAGGTCATGGGATGATGTTACTCCTCTTTTATTTCCATTTTATTATGTTATTTATATGACGATATATTGCTTATAATTCATTTTCTAGCATATTTATGGCATTTATGCCATTTTCACAAATTAGCCCATCACTTATAGTTTCAGGCTATGGTTTGGCTAACAAACTGATAGGGTAGAGTAGGTGCCATCATGACTTTAGAAATTAGGTTGAAACAGTTAAAGACTAGAATCATAGTTTTGATAGGAATATATCTTATATGCCCCATTTGGCTCAAATAAAGGATGAAATTCAAATGTATTTGAATTAGTTCTCACATCCTTGCACAATGATGTAGTTGTAAGGCTAATTTAAATAGGCTTCTAGAGGCTCGAAATACCATAATCATGATATTAACCTCATAAATCACAACCAAGATAGATAACTTAACCAATATGATTGTATAGCTTTGCATGATTTCTCAAGATGCCTTGACCATGAAACTCTCTAAAGTATTACTTACAACCATTCTAGTTTCTATTACTGTTCACTATTACTTTTAGTATTAGAAAACTCAAATGCTTGTTGGTCACTTGTTTAACTGTAATAGCAATATATGAATCAGATTGTCTGTTAAATGCCAAGTCTATGTGTGATCAATATTCGACTTGAAAAATCCACTTTATTACTTGCATGACCACATACACTTTCTTGTGTAGTTATACAATGTAAAATATTTTAGTAGGTTTATTTTCTCTATTTCCCAAAGTAAAGAGTATAATGGAATGGTTTTCAAAATCCAAATCTTCCAGGGTTCCACATTCATGAATCTCTCCAAGAACTCGCTAATCCAGGTATGTAGGACTTGATTGGGGTGTTCTATTCATCCCCATATCCAAAACACAGTTTCTTTTATGAATTTCAAAATAATAGTAAGGTTTATAAAACCCATTTTTAAATCCTTATGTTTCTTAAATCATATTCTTGACTTTTCAGAGTATTTATTTATGGCTTTTCTCTTATGAACATTGAAATAATTTCCAGGAATTGAAAGGCTTTAGAAATTTCTTTTCAATTATGATATGAAATTGTACATGAATTTTGAGTTTGATGTTTTAAAGCATGAAATTAGCTCTATTATTACAGTTGACATATTCATAAAAACTAAGGAAAAACCCATAGATAGGTGAAATTTTGATAGTTTTTAAGATATGAATTTATTAAAGTTTCAACCTTTATAATAGAAAGACAGTGATTTTAAATCATCATTGAGTATATGATTAAAAAATATTTTTAGTAGTATTTAGCATCAAGCGAATGAGGGTTCTGGATAACCAATATTCCATAATATGTGCCATCATAAGATTATATTTTTAACAAATGGTCAGTTGATTTTTAATTAAAAGACTCATTTAGTGGATCCCCCCCCCCATAAATATATATGGGGTAGAACTCCTAATTGAGTTAGATGCTTGACATTATTAGCTCAAGTGATTTATGCCGATTATAAGAAACTCTCGCTTAAATTTTTTACTTTACACTGGTAGCCTATTTGACATGACTAACTTATGTACGTTGATAGTATGATTTTAGATATGCATTGCATAGAAATTTTCATAATGATTTTGTTAAACTTGTTCTAGTCATTTAATATTATTCCTACATACTTAACACATTCAGACGTACTAATCGCAAAATCTTTGCGTACATTCTTTATGTGATGTTGATACTAGTGACCAAGCTCAGAGTCATAGCTAGTTGAAACTGGTTTAATTTCTAGTAGTGCTGAGTCCTTATCATTCGAGGATCCAGTTAGTAGATTTTTTCTATTATAACTTTAGACATTATTTTATGGTTATTCAAGGGCTTGTCCCAATAAATTATGATATTCAGTTATTAGAGGATTTCATATATTAAGGTATAGTAATATATTGTCCCTTCGGTCTTGGTACCTTATTCATGATTACTTTCAGAAATGTTTTAGAATGTATCCTATTATCTCATCACTGCTTTCCTTAAATCACTTATATTTTATTTTGTATGCTATGAAAATGGGTTATCTTGGAATTATTTATGGCTTCAAGGATCATATTTAGAATAGGGGTAGTCCCGGTTTGTGCAAAAATTGGCATCATAGAACTAGGTTCAAGAGTCATAGGATGTTTACAAAAATTGCATTCAATAGAGTACTTTTTAGTTGTGTGAAATGCACCACACTTATAACGAAGAGGTTACAGAGTGTTTAGGAAATCTTTTTTTTTTATGATTTAGGCTCATGGAATATAGTTCAACTCTATAAGTCTTTCCTAACTCCAATTCTTCATATGTTTCATACTTTGCCTCCACGCTGATCCACCAAACACCATCGACATGTTAGGAATACAAACTCTCAAGTGCCGCCTGTTCCATCTTTTGCCTATGTCACTGATCTAGAGTTTTGTAATGCAATCTAAATTTTTTCTCAAGAACTGACAACCCTAGTTAAGAAAAAGGAAACAATGCCTACAACTCCTTAGGGTATTCCAGACACTATCATGATTCATGAGTTTCTAAAGATGAATCCACCTATGCTCTCTAGATCTAAGATTGACGAGGCTATAAAGAATTTTTTTGAGGAAGTTGGGATTATTGTTTACTTGATGCATGTGAATGAGGTTGAGAATGTTTATTTTTATGCTTATCAACTTGAAAGGTTTCAAGAACTTGGTTTGATCAGTAGGAGAAAAATTTAGGTGAGGATGTTAAACCTCAAAATTACCCTATAATTAAGAAAGTTTTGTTTGGGTGATTATTTACTTATGAGCTGAGAGAGGAAAAGACTCAAGAGTTCCTTACACTTGAGCAAGGTTTTGTGAGCATGAGAGAATATAGCTTAAGTAAACCTAGCTGTGATTCTATGTTTTGGAGATAATTATTAATATAAGGAACATAATGAGTTTGTTCATTCATGGACATGGCCCACCTTTAATCTGAGAAGGGAAAAACTATGTTGATTTTGGATATGGATATTTCCAGGATTAGGATCCATGTTCAATAGGTTGAAGAGGAAAAGCTAAATATATGGAGGATGTTCTTACAAACAAATCTAGGACCTCAGGTAATGAGTTTAGTTAGTCTAAGATGGGTAATGAAAATTAATTATTCCTTTACAAAAGGCCATCCAAGACAACTCTATCTTCAGTAAGTATGCCTATAGCTAAACCCAAATATGATCAATATGTTAAGATGCATGGCTTTCATTCGTGGGATAGTATTGCAATGTACATTACCTATCCTACTTGTAGCAAGTGTGGGAAGAATCATCCAGGTAAGTGTTTATATTGTAAATAATTTTGCTATAGATGTGGATAGGCATGTTATAGGCTTAGGGAGTATCCCTCTAGCAGGCAGGGAAATGCAGGTAATAGACCCTAGGCTACCTTATCATCAACTCCAACAAGCCAAAACTTTTAGAAAGGCACCACTTTAGGGGTATGTACTAGTAAAAATCATTTTATGCCTTGTCTATCTGTCTGAGTTATCAGAACTCCCCTAATGTCATTATTGGTATAGTAGAAGTTTTATGTCTTGACATGTATGACTTGTTAGATCCTAGATCTACACTTTTTGTTGCACTCCTTATGTTTCTGTAAACTTTAGAATCAGTTTTGAAAAACTCCTAGATGCCTTTATTATTTATACTCAAATAGAAAAATCTATAGTAGCTAGAAAAATGTACCAAAATTATCCTATTTTTTCCATCAAAAGGACACCACAACTAATTTATTAGAATTGATATAATAGAGCTTGATGTTATTTTATATGGACTAGTTGTATTCATATTATGCTTTAGTTGATTGTAGAACCATAGTTATGAAATTCCAATTCCCAAATGAACTAGTCCTAAAATGGAAGGGTAGTTCTGGTGTACACAGGGTGATTTCATATCATACCTCAAAGCTGGAAAAATTATTCCAATGTTTCTATCTACAACTTTCTGTGGGTTAAGGATTCTACAAAACCCCAACTCTTTAGTTAATTCTTATAGTTAGTGGTTCATAGACGTCATTCAAATCTTATAGGACTCCCTCCCGATAGAGAAATAGACTTTGGGATAGAGATCTTTCCTTATATGCAACCCTTCTCTATTCTATGATATAGAATGACCCTAGATAAGTTTTAAAAGTTAAAAAGAGTAGTTCAAAGATAATTAAGATAAGGGGTTTATCATACCTAGTATTTTCCCGTGGGATGCTCCAGTCCTTTTTGTGCATAAAAGATGGATCTCTTAGAATGTGCATTGATTACCACTAATTGGATAGGGTTACAAAAAATATAAGTATCCCATCCATATGATTGATGAATTGTTCAACCAACTTTAGGGTGTCACTTATTTTTCTAAGATTGACCTTAGGTTGAGTAACTATCAGCTGAAGGTTAGATAATGTGACATTTCAAAGATAGCTTTCAACTTGGTATGGTCACTATGAATTCATTTTCATATTGTTTGGACTAACCAATGCTCCTTCAACTTTCATAGTCTTTATGAATAAGGTATTTAAATAGTATCTTGATATGTTCATCATTGTGTTTATAGATGACATCCTGATTAACTCTCATCATAATAATGAGCATGCTAACCAGCTTAGAATTATTCTTAAAGCTCTCAGAGGTAGACAATTACACATAAAATTTTGTAAATGCAAATTCTGGTTAACATCAGCTTCCTTACTTGGTCATATTATTTCTGGTGAGAAAATATAGATTGACTCTCATAAGGTTGAGATAGTCAAAATTTAGCCTAGACTGACAACTCTATCAGACATTAGAAGATTTTTACGTTTTGATGGTTATTACAGGAGATTCATAGAGATTATCATATCTGTTCAACCTCGATGACCGGCCTTTCATACAAAGTGATAATAATTTAGTGGTTTGAGAAGTGAGAGAAGACCTTTTACAAGTTAATGTCTTGACTTCAACATTAATTTTGATTTTACCATAGAGTTTAGATGGGGTTTTAGCTTAATGTAATAAGTCTAAATTTTGCCTCGATTATATATTGATGCAACATTGTAAGATTATAGCTTATGCCTTGAGATAACTCAAACCTCATAAGAAGAATTAATTGACTCATAATTTTGAGTAAGCACCCGTATTTTTTGCTTTGAAGATTTGGCATCATTGTCTTTGTGGTGTGCATATTGATGTATTTACAAATCATTAGAACTTGAAATACTTCTTCACTTGGAAAGTGTTGAATATTCGATATAATAGATGTTTTAAGGTCCTCAAAGATTATGATATAAGCATGCTATACTATCTAAGTAAGGCTAAGTTATGGGTTCTCTTAGTAAGTTATTTATAGAGAGTGTTTCCTATATAGAAAAAAATCATGAGGAACTTGTGAAGGAAGTCCATAGACTTGCACGGTTGGGTGTCCATTCAATTAATTTTAATGAAGGGGGTGTTGCTGTGAAAAATAGTTTTGTGTCCTCCTTGGTGATTAAGGTGAAACAAAATGAGATAGTGACCCATATTACTCTAATTGAAGGATGTAGTCCATAAGCAATACGTTAAAGTATTGTCTTGTAGGGAAGGTGTTATTAGTTTGTACCAAAGTAGGTTATGTGTACCCAATGTAGATCAGAATCCACTTATTAAGATAGACAACTGAGAAACAAAGGCTCTATATTCGAACATTGGTTGATCTTATTCGAGGGTATGGATTCTGTCCGAGGCTCATAGTATTTAGTAAGCAATTCATATAGGCTCTACTAGATGTAATACTAATTGAGGAAAGGTTTTTGGTGCAGTGGTACGAAGAAGGACGTTAGTGAATTTGTAGCACAATATCCAAATAGTAAATAGAGGAAGGTAAAACATAAAAAAACTGTTAGTAAGGATTAAGTTATTAGAATACCTCTGTGGAGGTGGGAAATGATAAATATGGATTTCATTATGAGTTAAAATCATACTATCATCATCATAATTCTATTTGGGTGATAGTAGATAGGACAACCAAATCTGCTCAACTTCTTGCCAGTTAAAACCATATATTTAGCATAGAACTGTGCTAACTTGTATATTCATGAGTTAATATATATATATATATATATATTTATGGAGTTTGCTTGTCTATCATCTCAGATAGGTATACCAAGTTTACATCTCAATTTTGGAAGTCATTTCAGAAAGGTTTAGGCTCGAGGGTAGACCTTAGTATAACCTTCCATCCTCAGACTGATGGATAGGCATAGCATACCATTCAGACTCTTCAGGATATGTTGAGGGCATGTGTTATCGACTTTAAAGGTAATTTGGATAATTATTTTGCCACTTATTGAATTTTCTTTCAATAATAATTATTGTTCTAGCATCTAGATCGCTTTATTTAAAGCACTTTATGGGTGGAGATGTAGGTCTCCTATTAGGTGGTTCAAGATGGGTGAATCTATCTTGATAGGGAAATACTTAATTCATCATGCAATGAAGAAGTTCATGTTAATTAGAGAACTGTTGAAGACTGTGCAAAGTAGGCAAAATTCATATTCTGCTCAAAGGTATAGAGACTTAGAGTTTTAAATTGATGATCGAGTATTCTTTAAGTGTAACAACCTATTTTTTTATTCTTAAAAGACACCTTGTTATGGGTATGAGTTACAAGGAGTTTTTAAAGTATGGTCGAAAATTAGTATGGGATGACACAATAAAATATTTTGAAATTTGAAATCTATGGATTGGACGACGTGATCTTGCTATAAAATCCTTGCAATAGAGGCCGACATGCCACTATAGTAGTATGATAGGACTAGAATCTTAGGTAAAATTTTAATATTGTCCTTTTTTCCTCTTCGGTTGTAAAAAAGATGAGGTTTTCTGTAAAAACCCTCCTAATGTTACCTCATGGTTTTCTCATGAATTTAATGTTAGAATTCACTAGCTTAGAGTCAAAAATTGCATTCATGCCTCTATATCAATTATTAGGCATCCGGTTTAGCTATATTTGACTAAATATTTTATACCTAGGTTTGAAAGCATAAGCATGACTTAGATTAATGGGAAACTAAAGGATTAGGCCTTTAGATGTAATGGTAATATAGATAAAATGGATGAAAAGTAGGGTAATTGGGTAGAAATTTGCTGTTATTTTGTGATATTGAATTTGTACATTAAGTTATGTGTTTACCTTGTTATTCTTCATCTTTGCATGATTTTAATAAGGGCGTTGTACCTAAAAATTAGGTTAAACCTTTTAAATGACTAAGTTAAAGGTGGTTAGTGTTAGTGGATTCAGAAGAACCTGTAGTGTTAACTAGAGAAATGAGAATGGTAATACATCAAATATTAGGATGAATGGTTAGGGGTGGGTTACAACACCAGTTATATATGCAAGTTATAAGTGATGGTTTGGCATAATCAAAATCCAACTTGAGTGATATGTGTTTGTTAATTGTTCTTTGTATTACTTATTGTAATACATGTTTAAGGAAAGTGATGACAATTTGTTGTCCTTAGTGTTAATTTTTTGAAATAAACTTGTATGAAAGTTTGTTTGTTTTTACAAGTTTTTTTCTTGTTATCATTATGGTTGTGATTGTCGTAATATCTGTGATTAATGTGGGAAGTAGTAGTATTTGGATATCTTTAGGGGATTTATATTTATTATTGTGGGATGTACCATTATTTGGATATCTTCATTAGATTGGTTTATATAAGGTTGTCAAACACAAGATGTTTAGAATTTTTGGTACATGGACAAGAGCTTATCTCTTACAGGTAATGGCTAATAGGAGACCATAAAACTCTTAGTGTATATGTATATGTATTAGTGAGAGAGATGGTTTGTTTGAGTGAACTGGGTTATTCTTTTAATTTCCATACACTATATTATAATGGTTCCTTGAGTGAATTGGGCTTATATGTTGATTTGTTATATTAGTTCCTTGAGTGAACTGGTCTTATTCATTTATTTCATATATTGGTTCCTTGAGTGAACCAAGCTTATATGTTGATCAATTATATTGGTTTCTTGATTGAACCGAGCTTATGTATTTATCTAACATAATGGTTGTTATGTGGAGGTTATGTGATTATATGTTATATTGATCCCTTTTGTGAACTAGGTTTATGTGATGACTTGTAATTAGTTTCTTGTATGAGCTAGGACTTATGTTTTAACTTTTTCCTATTGTTGGAGAGGACCCTCGAGAGTTCTAAATTATGGCTATAAAAAGAAAGGTATACAATTTGTATCATCTACTTACTTATGTTAATGGGACTAAAGGTGGTATGTTATGGTTGGTTCATGGTAGTTGACCTTGTTATTTGTTAATATGACCACATTTGACTGAATTTCTGAGGTTGGTAATACTGTGATAACTTTATTTTTATCTATTTTAAACCTATCTAGACTAAATTATGTGGTAGGTTAGATAAGGGTTAATTATTATGTAAGGGTCTTAAATTAAGGTTTGTTAAAAGAAAGAAATCCTGAGGGTGTTGTATCATTAGACTCATAGATAATTTTGGATTGAGGTCTGAATTGATGGAGTAATGGATAGTTGGTGATTAGGGCTGAATATGATAACAATGAAGATCTTTCTCAATGATAAGGATGATAAAATCCAAAGGTATTAAGGGATTGTTTTAATAAAAGATCTCTGGATGAATAACTATCAAGTTGTATGCTTTTTTCTGGATATTTATATGGTGTCAATGTGGTTTAATTTGGGACAACCATTGATTCTTACTATTATGTGTTATTTGTACTGATACTACTCTTGCTCCACCCTTTTGGGGTATAGTCTGGTTGCAGGATAAATAGGTGTTTCATACTTTACATAGTAAGGATCTCTAGCAACTTTTATTATTTTTTCTATGGTAGAAACTAGGTCATGTGTACAATTTGTATTCCTCTTACTAGATATTGTACCTCTAGGTTAGTTCCTTGGAAAAAGTTTTTTACATTGTATTTAAGTTTTATAAAATGGTGGTACTTAATAAGGTATTTTTCTATTCTTAATTGACTTCTGCATGTATTTTAAATGGGTGGTAAGGGTTCTTATATCTAGGTAGATCAGAGTAGGTGCCTTCACGATTCGGCTAGTTGGGTCATGGCATAAAGTTTTCACCCATGAAGGAAGAATGTGATTTGGCAAAAAAAGGGAAGCTTTATCCTCTTTTTACTATCGCCAACTAGATTTTAAGTAACTTTGGGAAGATAGCCTATGAGTTGGATTCGCCTACAGAACTAGCGGTAGTACATTTTGTGTATTACATGTCTATGCTAAAGAAATGTATTTGGGAACCATCATTAGCAGTCCTTTTAGAGAAGGTTGGGATTAAGGACAAACTTTTGTATGAACTAATTCCAGTTGAAAAATTAGATCATTAGGTTCGCAAATTAGAGATGAAAGAAGTTCCATCAGTTAAGGTGTTTTGGAGAAACTAAAGGGTAGAGGAAGCTATATGAGAGGCCAAAGGGACTATGAAGTTAAAGTACTCGCACCTATTTGTTGCTGTAGATAATATAATTTCAAGTAGTGTCTCTAAATCTATAGATCAGTACTAGTCTTCTTATTTAAGGTTCTTGTACTGTAGCACTATGGTGTACATTCGTGTCTTGTGCATTTCAGTCTAATACCATATTGATAAACATTAATTCAATAGTAGCTTTCTTATTGGTTTAGGGGTCATAAAATATTTATTTGACCTTTAAGGAGGTAGAAAAAGGTTTAGGATGAGTTTTTGATCAAAAAAAGGAAATCATGGACTGAAATAAAAGGTTGTGCACAACACATAGGGACCTTAACTTTGGGTCTCATATAATGAAGCACCTTTCAGTTGGTCACTGTTAAGCTCAAGCAATGGGCCATGCGGGCATAACAAGAGTCACAACTCAAACCAGGTCCTGGCTGTGATGGGTATCTTAAGTGAACCAAGGATCAGAGACCACCCCCTTTACCCTAACCAAACCAGAACACAATACAACTTACAGTAGATGAATTCCGAACATATAACAAGATAAATAAATATCTAACTCATGATGAATACTAAGATATGCAACAACTCTCCCAATCCACAGTATTGACAAAGCCTCTACTATTTTAAAACAATTAAAGTCGGTATATGCTCCCGACGATAGCCAAGAGAAACTATGAGAAATAGTCTATGACACAAAATAATCCAAGAAGTAATAGCCTTCCAGAAGAAGGAGGCTCACAACTTCAAGCTAACACACAAATGTTCTAAGATTACCTATCACTGTGTAGAAAAAGCAAAAGTGTCTTTGGTTCCAGCATCATATGGGGATACAACTATCAGAGATGGTTAACGGGTTGAGTGCTAGCATGTAAATCAGGGAAAGGATAAAATAATTCCAAGTCAAAACCATAGTAAAATCCATATGGATACATTGTACATGTATATATATATATAAATACTGGGGTACGGAAAAAGGTTTAACATGAAAGTAAAACATTATCCCGGACTGTGTATCTCAACTATTATAAAAACACTCATAGGTTATATGGGTCTAGCTTCTACTTTTAAAAGGGCTCCAATGCATATTAGCTAACAAACTGAAGGCATCAAGGAAGACCAGGGAATGACCCGACTCTATGTCCAACTAGGATACAAATGTATGTATAAAATGTGTCATATGCACGCATACATTAAGACTAACCCTCACACCGACAAACATGAGTTTCCATTTTTAGTCCCCCTGAGACATCCACCTTCATGGCTTAGCTACACAACCTCTTTAAGCCCATATTAAACTAAGTTTCACATAACCCATCTATTTTACCAAAGAATTATCCATTAAAGCACAACATAGGTATCGTTATACCGTTATTCTTGTAAACTTATAATTAGGCCATCACAATTCTATTAACTTGGGGGAATGCCTCGACCCTCTTTGTTCATTAAATCATTGTAGGGGAATTCCACGTCCCCATTTTTATTATCAAATCAACTAGGGGAATGCGTCAACCCCTAAGATTCTAATTTTAAAATAAAACACTGTTAACGAGGCCTACAAAACCATTTTTCCTCCATTTAATCTCTTATACAATGCATTAGTATAGGTGGGTAATCAAAACCATGTGATAAATCATATTCGAAACCAATTACACAAGTGGATTAAGGAAACACAATTTACAAAACAAAATTTTGAACCAAAATCATAAAATTGGGGGAATACCTCAACCCCCTTTCCAATTCTCATACCCATGCACCCAATTAGTTAAAAAACCATTGATAAAGCATAAACAAAGCATATTAAATTATGGGGATTGTTGTGTCCAATTGCACACACAAGCATATGTGATCTCACCAAGTAATATAGTGGCCTTAAATGAAGTTGAATATTGATTCCTTTGAGATTTGTATCCACAACTATCTAATTCAAGTTCAACTATTGAGATTAAAGATGTAGAATGTAACAAAAAAAGTTTTGAAACTTTATAAACTAAAAGTAAACTAAAATAATGTGGAAAAGTAAGGACTTTGGACAAAAAATGGATGAAAACCTGGGGTTAAGGAACCGTGAAAAATCATACTATGCTATTGAACTTCATTTATTAGATAACTTATCTTGGTTGATGATTTGTAAGGTTTATCTCATGATCATGGTCTCCCGACCTCTAATTGTCTACCTAACTTGGGCACTATCAGCTACATCATTGAGTGGGGATGTAATGATCTTATTAGATACATGAAGCAATCATCCTACATGTGAACCAAACAAGGCTTCTAGGTATATCCTTGTCCTAGTTTCTAATTCAAATTCCTTATTTTATAAAAGAATAAGAACCATGTTCTATCTATCCCCCATGTTCTATCTTCTTATTTCCCCTCCCGGGCTTACAAAATAAAAAATAGATGAATCTTAAGGGTATCTACTCTTTAAAATATTTATAAAAAGGATAAATAAACAACCAAATATGATAATTAATCAAAACCATATCAATTCAAAGCAATAGTAAACATGTTCTTGGCCTTAACCCTGGAATAGGGATTTTAGCCACTCATGGTCATAGTCGTAATCAAGATAATTGAATACAAGATAAAATCTATTAAAAAGATAAAGTAAAAGTATAAAAACCTTGATTGAATTATTTTCCATCCCCTATCTAAGTTTCAAAGTCGTCCAAGGTGCATAAAATCAAATATAAGTGTCCTATTTATAGGAGGACCAAACTACTAAGTTTTTGCACTAGACCGCATCGTGGGGTGGTTAATTTTTCACATCTAGATGTGTGAAGTGACCCTATAATGGTGAACCACTATTTTATGTCCCTTAATATGCTCCTGATGTATTTCACGCACCATTTGTCCCTTACTTTGGTTTGTGACGTTCCCTTGACATCTAAGGTGTCCAATTCACATCAAGTTGTGTCTTATGCATTCGTTGATCCATTCAAATAAATAAGAATCTTATATCATTAAACACCACAAATTACAGTTCAATACAACACAACATTCAAGACGACAAACTAGAAACTTAAGCTAATAATACTAATTTTTCCCTTTTTTATCTTTCACTTAGTTTTTACTCTTTTATTGATTCAATTGAACCTTAACCACTATAAACAAGTTTTTACTCATATATTCACACAATGATACCATTAGGAACTCATTATAGACATTAGAATCCATTGCGATCAACTAGAACAACACCTAGCTCAAGCTAGTAACACTAGTTTTCTCATATGAACTCTAAATTATCAATTTAAGTACAAAATTGTTTGAAATGCACCTTAAACATTGTAATCAAGTACTTAAACACTTTTATTCTCAACTATATCATGATTCACTCAGAAAGCACACATGAATTCCTGAAAACAAGCTAAATAAGCATAGATAACAGCACTGAAGAGCATAAATCTAACTCTAATTATCACCCCTTACATAAATCCTTATTTGTCCTCAAATAACTCTCTACTCTAAGCATCATAATATAAGGTGAATCCAAACTTATACTACAAATAATACACTCAAGCTAGTACTACAATGACTTAACAGAATGCAAGTTTCTATATTAAGGATGTTACATATACAATTGAAAGCTCAAGAATACTACTCCAAAACATCCTAGCCTCAAGAATTGAGTCACCTACTTGGCAAACTCATGCATTCATTATATTAAATACATCATACAATTCACACAACCATCATCAATCGTGTTCCGTCACAATAAGAGAGTTGCCCAAAATCACTCACATAAATGCTGCTTTAAACCAATTGGTGGATACAATAGTGAAATTTTGCTCACTCTTACAAAGAATTAACAAGTTACAAATAATGAACGATATGCTTGCCCTTAGTGTAGTACTTCACTAATATTATATTGATGGAGCTTTGGATCAAATAAGTCTTTAATGGTTGTAATGTAGGCTAAGGGACGAGTAGCCAAGAATAGTGACTATCTTCCTTAAGCGCTTTAATACATCACATTTTTCAATTAAGACCAATATCTAACAACCTACACCACTTTTGTCTATCCACTTCTTTTATTTTTCCCCATCTTATTAAGATCATTCACATATACTATGGTGGGAGTATTCTATGTACACATCATTCAATTTTACTCTTCTTTACACCCATTATATGTTATGCACCCCTATGATAGCCACCCTAAACTTAAGAAATTACCTTAGTTGAGGTGCATAATGTCCAAAGATGACCAGGGATAAAACAAGTTTATTGTAATACGAATGGGCTAAAAATGGGAATTTCTTTAGCACAAATTTCTCTAACTCCCAACCATAACACAAATTTTTACACACCAATAACTATCACTTTGGGGATTTAATTTAACCTTTCTCCAACTTGAATTTTCAACTCATTAACTTGATTAAGTTTACACTACAGCACTTCAGAGCTTGGATCAAATTAGGGTCAATCAATGAAGGGGATTAATCTACATATGAGGCTACCAAAGAAAGAGCTATAGGCTCAATGGGGCTAACTAAGATTATGCACAAGGGTAGGTAAAAACAAGATATAAAATATGGCTATCAAAGAAATGCCTATATCATATCCTAAACCCACACTATTTATTTTTCTCTGCACATACACCATACAAGTTCTAGATATCACATACAACAAGGAAAATCCAAATATCCCATATGCACATGGCACATGCTCAACTCAAGCAGGATCATCATAGTCTCTTAACCAACTAGTACCATAAACTCAAATTAAGCCAACAAGTACAAGAATCATAATCATGAGCCTAGGTAAGTAAAAATAAAAAATTACTAAAAATAAAAATGTACCTTAACTTGGGTTGCCTCCTAAGCAGCGCCTAATTTAGTGTCGCGACATAACCCAATCAAATTTGTCCTCTATCTTGAGGATATGAATTTCACCCCCAACTTTATATCCATATTTTTTCTTCACCCTAGGGTGGTATTAAAAAATATTAAGGAATTGAGTAATGGATGGTGCATGGTAGACCACTTGGCCCTGAAGTGAGGTATGTTTTTATGTTGCTTATCTGGTGCAAAATCAAGAATATAGGATTCCTGTTTTTTCTCTTCACACTCTCCTAGTATTTTATATGATTACATGAATAGGATATTATCTTAACATAATGTAGAAAAGTGCTTTGAGTGATGCCCAACCAATACCTCTTCAAATTTACATAATCCACAACATTCTCACTCTTATTCACCTTCTCAATTTCAGTTTCAAGAGAAAAATAACAATTGAATTGCAATGATTTTATGTATTTTTAATATATTGACTAGTATACTCCTTTGCTTTATTAGCCTCTATATAGATGGTAGTGGTGGTATCTCCTTGCCCTGCCGAACAACTTTGGTTTTAGAGTACTCAGACTTCCTCAAATTATCAGTAACTTTGTCTGCATTTGTTTGGAGAGTAAACTATATATCTACCGCCTTAGATGTATTTGGAGGTTCTTTATTTAGCTCTTTATCATTCCTCAAAGTGATTTCCACTACTTGGTTAGAAGGTTCAGTGTCACTTGGCAAACTACCTTGAGTCCTGGTATTTTCTTCCTACTATATTTGCCCTAGCTGATTCTCCAACTTCTTTGTATCCACCTACTGGTTCTTTATGTCTTTCACCAACTATGCGTAAGACGCTAAAATTTGTTTCATCATCTCTTCCATATTGCTAGTTTGAGTTGAGGCCTAATTATTCTGGACTTGCTGTTGAAACTACCGTTGCTGATTGTTCTATGATTGAATTGGTGGATGAGTCTTCCATATTTGATTGTATGTGTTCACATAATATGGCCTTTCATCATTTCCCATAAACATTACTGAATTGGTATTGACAGCACACATAGTGCAGAATGACCACTATTACCACAAACCACACACCGACTTATGGTCTGCTCCACAGATTGGGTGGTATCCACTTTATATTGTGAAGGTCCCGTCTATCTGCTTCCATCAAAATCTAGAAAAAAAGCCTCATGTGGGATCCATCCCAAAAATAATAAGCATCGTCATCATTAGAAAACCATCTATCTGAGGCTAACATATCAAGAAGTGTGAGAAATTAAAAATAAAAAGAAACTAAAAAGAAAAATTACTAACTCTATACAAATCTATATAGCTAAACTAAAAAATATATAGTTGCATATTTACAAGTCCGCAGCAATGGTGCCAAAAACTTGTTGCGCCTAAGCACATACACAAGTGTACGTGGTCTCAACAAGTAATATAGTTACCTTAAATAAAACTAAATATAGATCACTCAGAGACTTTTATCCAAAACTATCTAATTCAAGTTCAACTATTGAAATTAAAGTGGTGCAATGTAACCAAAAGAGTTTTGAAAGTTTGTAAACTAAAATTAAACTAAAAGAATGCGGAATGGTAAAGACTTTGGACAAGCAATGGATGAAAACCCAGGATTAAGGAACTATGAAAAATCATACTATGATATTGAACTTCATTCGTTAGGTTACTTATCTTTGTTAATGATTCGTAGGGTTTATCACATGATCATGGTCTCCCAACCTTTAATCTTCTATCTAACTTGGACATTATAACTACATCATGAGCAGGGATGTAATAATCCAATTAGATGCATGAAGCTATCATCCTACATGTGAACCAATAAAGGATTCTAGTTATATCCCTATCCTAGTCACTAATTCAAATTCCTTATTTTATAAAAGAATAAGAACCTTGTTCTATCTATCCCCACGTTCTATCTTCTTATTCTCCCTCCCGGGCTCACAAAGTCGACAATCAAAGCTGCTCCTTAAAATAGTTATAACAAGGATAAATAAACAACCAAATATTATAAGCAATCAAAACCTTATCAATTCAAAGTAGTAGTAAACATGTTCTTGGCCTTAATCCCGGAATAGGGCTTTTAGCCACTCATGGATATAGTCGTAATCATGATAATTGAATACAAGATACAATAAATTAAAAATATAAAGTAAATGAATAAAAACACTAATTTAAGTGTTTTTCATCCCCTCTATAAGTTTTAAAGTCTTCCAAGGTGTATAACATCAAATACAAGTAACTATTTATAGGAGGACAAAACCATCGTGTTTTTGCACTAGGACGCATCGCAGGGTTAATTTCTTGTGTCTAGCAGTGCAACACATCCTTATGATGAATAACCACTATTTTGGGTCCGTTAGGAATCTTCTGGTTTATGGAATTCACCATTTAGCTCTTTCTTTAGTTTGTGACGTGCCCTTGAAATCCAAGGTGTCCAATTCACATCAAGTTGTGTTTTGTGCTTTTATTGATCCATTCCAAGCCCTTTTATGTTTTTGACAATTGATTTGAAGGTTTTATATAATTCATATATCATCATAATAAACTCACCAAGAATTTAATATCATTAAAAACCACTAATTAGAGCTCAAAACAACACACCATCCAAGACGACGAACTAGAAACTTAAGCTAAAAATACTAGTTTTGTCCCCTTTTATCTTTCACTAATTTTTTACTCTTGGCTTTATTGAATTTCAATTTAACCACTATAAATAATTTTTTACACAAATAATTACACAATCATACCATTAAGAACTCATTATACATATTAGAATCCACCACGATCTACTAGAACAACACTTAGCTAAAACTAGTAACACTAGTTTTCTCATATGAACTCTAAATGATCAATTTAAGTACAAAATTGTTTGAAATACACCTTAAACATTTTAATCAAGTACTTAAAATTTTTTATGCTCAATTATATAATCATTCACTCATAAAGCACACAAAAAGTCCTCAAAATAAGCTAAATAAGACCGGACAACAACACTGAAGTGCATAAATCCACCTCAGGTCAAGGATTCAATTCAAGTAACATTTATTTCAAAAGCCTTAAACCCATATTCATTAAACATAATTATATCACATGGGTAACAATTTAATTACATAATTACAACAAAATAAGTTTTGGGGAAGAGTAACTTGTATGAGGTATCAAGAATTATGGAGAGAAATTAACCCATGAACACTTGCCACTTCCTTAGGAAACCTTAGCGTTCTTGAATTAAGGATTTGATAGAGATCGAGAGAGTGTATTTAATGGTTAAGTATATAAAGTAGGGTTCCCAACATGTTTTATGTACATGGGTCTGAAGTAGGGAAAGAAGGAAATGACATGAATGCCCCTACTTAAAGATGCAAAAAAAGTTGTCCAATCATCACGGTTCACCTTATAACTTGTGACATCTATCTAAGAGTCATCTCAATGAATCATAGTCTAAATAGTAGCTGAAACACCCCTCACTGTTGACCTTATGAGTTTACACACTACGACTTATAGTCATACTTTATGGCTTGTAGGGTCCAGTCATAGTCAGGATAGATGTATTTAGACACTACTTTGGTTTGGCTATGGAAGTCACTATACGACTTATTTAGAGTTTTGATGATTCATTGAGTCAAGCCGTACCCAGAACAGACACTTTGGGCAACCTCACTTGTAACCCTACGACTGGGGTCCTACGACCCGTATGGTGACCTTATAACTCATAAGGTAAGTCCTAGTCAAGGCAGTGAGTTCAAAACTCATAAATTTTCTAGGGCCAAAATAGGGGTGTTACAATAGGGTGCCACATGATTGGTCATGCAGGAACAACATTGTTTTGTGTGATAGGGTGTGCATTGAAATACCCCATTCCTAGGCATAGAATTTTTGCTACTTATTTTAAAATTAAAGATAATATATTAATTCCATTTTTGGGTAGCTAAAACACCTGAAATTTGGCCCTTGAAAATTTCTTAACCTCTGAGCTACTTCCTAGACTACATCTCATTATATGAGTCGTAAGGTCTCAAAACAAGTAGTAAGAATCTAATCGTAGCCTGACTAGTATGTTAGGATAAGTCTTTGTGTTGTTCATTGGCACCTAATGAGTAGTTAGAACTCATTACAATTTGTATAGTTCTTTTCATAGCCTAACCAGTATAATGCCCAAAAATTTATGGCTTGACAATGGCTAGACCATACGTGTCGTAAGGTCTGAGTACGAGTTATAGGGTATGACTCATAATCCAACCAGTATTCATACCCCATGATACTGTCCAGATTGTGAGTCTAAGGAATGTCCTATAGCCAGTCGTTATGAATCTTCATATGACCCGTAGCGACTAGGCGATCAATTTTTAGTCTATTTATTAAGGTAATTCTGGTCATTTCCCTCTTCCCCTTCTTAGATCCCATGACCATAAAACACCTTTGGGTTATTTTTTTCAATACTTACCAGTCATAAACACTCTCCCAAACTCTCTTAAATCCCAAAGGCAAGAACACACTAGGGTTTTATGAAATTGGCATCTAAAAGTTCAAAGGGTTGATTTCTCTCCATAAATCTTAATATCTCATGCATGTTACACTTTTTCAATTCTTATTTTATAAAAACATGTGTTTTATATGGTTTAAATTGTAGGGATATGAATGTTGGTTTTTTTATGGTTAATTCTTAAATTATTTTCCTATTATTTATTATGCATTGTTTATGCTTTATTAATGGTTTTGAACTTGTGTGGTTCATGGGTATGGTGAATAAACTAAGGGGCCATGGTTTTCCCTAAATTGGTGTTTTGAAATTTGGAATTCATGTTGAATAATTGTATTCCCTCAACCCTCTTATGTAAATGGATTTGAATTATGAAATTATCACTTGGTTTGACTTACTCACCAATGTTATTTCATTGCTTAAAAATTTAAAAAATGGACATGGTTTTGAAGGCCTTGTTTACTATGTTTTGATTTAATGAGCAAAGGGGGTTGAGGCATTCTCCTAAGTTAATGTGATTCTTATGGCATAGAGATAAGAATGTAAGTTTATGGGTATGATGATACCCATGGTGTGCCTTTATGGTTGGTTCATTGGTTAAAAAATGGGTTATATGAAGCCTTTTATAAATCGGCTTAATTGGGGGTTATGTAGCGATGTCGTGAAGGTGTGGGTCTTGGATAACTTGTACTGGAAACTCATGTTTGACAACGTGAGGTTTAGTCTTGATGACCTTTGTACATGGTTAAGAATATTGATATATTTGTTTATTGGACTGACGTAGGGACGAGGCATTCCCTGGTCTTTATTTATATCTCCAATTCATGTGGATAACATACTAACCCTTATAGAAGGTCGAGCTGAACCCATATAGCCTGTGGGTA
The DNA here is from genome assembly GCF_002878395.1 of Capsicum annuum. Classification (NCBI taxonomy): domain Eukaryota; kingdom Viridiplantae; phylum Streptophyta; class Magnoliopsida; order Solanales; family Solanaceae; genus Capsicum; species Capsicum annuum. The sequence goes on from NW_025885183.1 coordinate 50,047, forward strand.
CCTATTATGATGGTTGAGTTACATAGTTTATGATAACTATTTACTTTATATTAAACCTTTCCCTATCCTAGAATGATATGGTATATATATATGATTATATGTATTAGCTCTGAATGATTTCATAATATTGATCTTGTCGTTATATTTTGCCCTATCCCTAATTTTATACTAGTGCTCAACCTACTAACTATCGCTAAATGTTGTATCCCCATGTGATATAGGCACTAGAGATATTTATACTTTTTTACATAGTGTTAGGTTGATCGACTTGGTTCATCAGTCATTGGTGATAAAGTGGTTAGGTTTCATTCTCCTGAAGACTTGGTTATTTCATTGATTTTCTTTCATAAACTCGAATTAAAGAGTTCACATTAACATTGTCATTTTCATTATCAAAGATGGGGGAATGTCCCAACCTAGATTGTTTTTCAAATTTGTAGAAGCTTTGTGGATTTTACTATCAAGAGGGTTATGATGATTGATACGATTAGTTGTTTTGAGCTATTATTCTCTATCTTGTTCTATGTTCAGATTTCAACTGCTGCTAGGTGTTATGTTCTTTTTGGCTAGGTATAGGGATGGTCTTTGGTCCTTGGTGGACTTAAGATACACGTCACGGCCAGGCCCTGGTTTGGGTCATGATAAAATTGATATTAGAGCTAGGTTTAGTATAATTGGGTGTTCATAAAGCTATGTCAAGTATAGTCTCTTTTATACGTTTGTATCATGCCACACTTATAAGAGATAGGCTGTAAGACATTTAAGAATGTTTCTCTTTTTTATTTTCTAATTTTGAGCAATAGACTCTAAGGTCTAGAAAACTTCCTAACTTGTTACTCGCATTTCAGGTCATGCTTCCTTAAAAATCTAGTTCTCGTAGGGACTCTTCCATCTCTCTTGAGGATAATATGGATGGAACACATCCTACTTATAGGGTACTAATTCGGTCTAGGTTTTTGCTTCTAACTGCCCTCGTGGAGTTCCACCGGTACCCACTGAGTTTTCTCTACTAGGTAACACATATTCTTAGTTGCCTCAAGGAGATATTTCTAATGCCGAGTTCTATTGTTCTATTCATATGTTAACCCAGATAGTGGCCTCACTGTCACACTAGTCTAGTCTTATTAGTGGAAAAATAAATCAAGCAAAAGTGAGGGATAAGCAAAGCAAAATATTTAGATATTTAGAGTAGGGGAGTGGTCCTAGAGATAGCGGTAGAGATAATAGGAAATAGACTAAGAAGAGGGAGTTTCCATATGACTATTAGTTCTTTTTACCCTAAGCCTTCTGGTGATTATCGCTTTTGGGTTAACCATGAGTTTGAGGCATAGGGAGCCCATATTCGGTTCAATAAAGATTAGTCAGCTCCACCCTATCCTCCTTGTTGGTTTTGTGGTTAGATACATCACGGCTAGTATGATATGGGGAGGAATCAGTGTTATAGGCATGGTCATCTTAGTCACATGCAGTGGGAATGTCTTTCAAGGGTCGCTACTAGGGATAATAAGGTTTTGGTTGCTACTTCTTCTATTTTTGCACCAAAGCATGCTACCTTTAGTTTTGACATTGGTCGGAGTTATCTTTATGTTTTTGTCAATTGTCAGGACTCTAAGGCCTCTCCTAATATCGTTACTGGTATGCTAAATATTTTCTCATATGACATGTATTTCTTACTTGATATAAGGTCTACTCTTTCTTACGTAATCCTTTTTATGGCTATTCATTTCTATTTTGGGACTGAGTGTGTTCCTGCCCCTTTTTCTATGTCTACCCTGATCGGTGACTCTATGGTGGATAATAAAGTTTATAGGGGTTGTTTGGTATCTATCTGTGGAAAGAAAACGTTAATGGATTTGATAGAGTGGGAGATGCTAGATTTTGATGTTATCTTGGAGGTAGATTGGTTCTATTCATGCTATGCATTTCTTGATTTTAGGACCCGAAGGGTCAGTTTATAATTCCCAAGCAAACCAGTGATTAAGTGGGAAGGGAGTTCCCTAGTGCCTAATTAAAGGTTCATTTCATATCTAAGAGCCCAAAAATTTATTTCTAAAGGGTGTATATGTCACTTGGTTTGGGTTAAAGATTCTAATTTTGATCTTCCTTCTATGTTATTATAAGTTTCCTGACATATTTCTTGATGATCTTTCTAGTGTCCCTCCAAATAGGGAAATTGATTTCGGGATTGATCTTCTTTCGGACACTCGTTCTTTCTCTATCCTTCCCTATAGAATGGCTCTAGCTGAGTTGAATGAACTTAAGAGGCAATTGAAGGAACTTTTTAATACGGGTTTTATGCACTCAAGTGTTTCTGTATGGGGGTGCTCCTATTCTCTTGGGGCATAAGAAAGGTGGTTCCCTCCAGATATGTTATATATAGATTATCATCATCCGAATAAGGAATTAAGGGTAACCTCTTTATTAGTTAGACTAGTATATTATGCAGCGTACTTTATTGGTGGTGGATGATTATTTCTAGACCCCAGGATTGAAATTTAGATATTGATTAAGGGAATAAGGAATGCTAGCTTGAGGGTAGCGATGAGAGAATTATGGGAGTAAATTGGTAGGCTTGATTTGATATGTGGAAGAGATTAGGTTGATAACTTAGGAAATATTAGAGTGGGTAATTGTGATGTATACTAGAAGTTTAGTGTTAGAGTGTTGAATTGGAACGCGTTGAATTGGGGTCGAGTTATTTGGTAAAAATTAGAGCATTAGGTTTATAAGAATATGTTGGACCCCAGGTAGCATCTCGTTAGATGAGGTTTTATATATGTAAGTGCCCGGTGTACCTAGTTCATGTACACGGTGATAACTAGTGGTGTAGAGTATTGTGTTTATTATTTCAGGGAGAGGGTATGTCCGAAATGATAGGACGGTGAACTAAGGTTGATCTTAAACTTTCTCATGATGGTGAGTTTCAGGGAAGAGCCATGGTAAATCTACTCCTATTCGAGCAATTCCCTCCAATTTTGGTTAAGAGAGCATTTTACAAATGTCGCATGTATTCTATAGTGCCTATGCATAGGGTCCGCATTCTTTATGTTGCGTATGTCCATGCTTTAACCCCTGACCTAGAAGCAATAATGGTTCTCAGTAATCCGAGATTCTAAATATTCAAGATCTATGTTATGATGCTCATGAACCCATAAACTCATGTCTCACTTTATGATTGGCTTTATGCAACTATACATTTCTACTTGCTACCAATTCATTTTATGTCATATCTTATCCCAAAGTGATGCTATTTATCCAAGATCATGACCATTCTCATTCCTCAGAAGGATAGGCGGTAGTTTTAAGCAACAGTCCTTGTCTCTTTTCTTGAATATATATAAGTCTCAGCTTCATCTTATATGACCCATTATATCTATACTTGTGTTTTTCTATGTTCCAGTCTAAAGAACTCATACTATGTTATTCTTATGTCAGAAGGACCAACTATTTATGATCTAGGTGGTTTCTATGAAGTATTTTGTACCAATTACACTTTGTCTTATTTCATGGGTCTCACTTTAAATAGTACGCCTAGTAGGAGACATGATTAAGAAATAATCCTTCCATCCTTGATGCTTATACTCTAGTTCCATAGTGACCCTCTTTTCTGGTAGTATAGTAGTGACTCTGGAAGTGTAGTAATGCTATAAATAAGGGAGTGGATGTTCTTGCTATGAAAATTTTAAGGGTGATTTTGTGGTTAGGGCCATAGATGAAAGTGGAAGAGTAACATGATCTATTGTTAAGTGAAATAGTTAAGAAGGGGAGATGTGGTAAAACCTTTGTGATAGTGATTAAAGTTGGGACATACATAAAGTGGGTGTAGAAATGATAGGCGTAGATGGAGCTATTGATAGATACATAAATCGTGGTGTTGTGTGATTAGTACTCCTTGATTTAAGAGAAGGGATGTTTGATTATAGAGATGATATAAAGTAGTGTTATTGGAGGAATGTAAAGTATAGGGTCCTGTAGCGTACATTGGTACCTATAACTCTGAGTTAGGCTTTAACATAGAAGAAATATGCAGTTATACTCAGACTTTTGTAGTTGTATGTCAATCCCGATGGTGGAGTGTTGTATTCATAGCTGAAAGCATAGTGGTGAAGCGTGGTTATATTTAAGGGTTGTTAGGTATATTATTTGGAGTGGAAGAAGCTTTTTGGAAGGCTGAAGAGGACATGAAGCCTAAATACCTATTCTTGTTTCCCACTTTAGATAATCGTGTTTAAGGTATGCATATTCCTTAATATCTTTGTTTTTTGTCTTTGTTAAAGGAAATTGTAGTTGTGTTCTATGTTAAAAATTATGCTAATAGATGCCTTCAGTCATCATTTGAGTATGAATGAACTTGGGGGAAAGGTAATGAAACACCCCGAATTTTGGCCCTTGAAAATTTCTTGATCTCTGAGCTTATTGCCCTTAATGTGCCTCATCATTCGAGTCGTAGGGTGTCACTCTAATAAAAATTCACTATATGACTCGTAATGAGTCCTGAATAGTGTTTTTTTGGCTAAGTCTTTGCATTGGTCAGGATTGGTACCCAACGAGTTGTTTGGACTTATTACGAGTCGTGTAGTGCTTTTCATAGCCTAACCAATATGGTGCCCGAATGTTTCTTCCTTGAAAACGGTTAGACCATATGAGTCGTAAGGTCTGAATAAGAGTTGTAGGGTATGACTCATAGTCAGTACAGTGTGCATACCCCATGATATTGTCTAGACTACTAGTCTAAGGGACTACTCATAGCCAGTCATTACAAGTCATAATATGACCCATAGCAGCTTGACAGCCAATTTTCAGTCTATTTATAAGGGTATTCTGGTCATTTCTCTTTTCCCGTTCTCATAACCCATGACCATAAAGCACTTTTTGGGCATTATTTTCAACACTTATATCATAAATACTCTCCCAAACTCTCTCAAATCCCTAAGCAAAGAACAAGCTAGGGTTTCAAGATATTTTTATCTAGAACTTCCAAGGGTGATTTCTCTTGATAAACCTTGATATCTTAGACATGCTACTCTTCCCCAATTCTGATTTTGTGAAAAACATATGTTTTACATGGTTTAAATTTTATGGATTTAAATGTGTGTTTTGTTATTATTGAGGGTTTTGACATGGTTGATTCTTAAATTATTTTTCCATGATTTATTATGCATTGTTTATGTTTTATTATTGGTTTTGAACTTCTGGGGTGCATGGGTGTGGTGAAATAACTATGGGGCCATGGTTTTCCCTAAAATGGTATTTTAAAATTTGGATTTGGTTTTGAATAATTGTGTTCCCACAACCCATTTGTGTAAATTGCTTTGAATTATTAAATTGTCACTTGGTTTGACTTACTCACCTATGTTATTGTGTTGTATAAAAAGTTAAACAATGGACATGGTTTTGAAGGGCTTGTATAATAACTCGATCATTTTTTAAGCCTAAATCTGTCTTTTTGAATGGATATGTATGACTTCCAAAGTGATTGAAGTTTGAACCATGTTGTATTTCTCTAATGTCCATTGAATAAACTTTCTATTGTTACCAATTCCATCGAAATCCAACATTGGATGAGTGAGTTATGGCCGTTTTACTGAATGCTATCGGATCACCCAGGTTTGACGGTCGACCTGGTGGACCGTCAGGTCCTTGGTGGACCGTTAAGTGTCCCTTCAAGCCAAGGAAGTAGCTCCCCTTTTGGGATGTCGTGTGACGGTCAAAGTGGTGGACCATCACAAAGTTGATGAACCGTCAAGGTATTCGTCAGACTGAGGTAGAATGTCCCATTCCTGAGCCCTGAGTGACGGACGATATGGTGGACCGTCAGTCCCTTTAACGGACCATCACTTCCACTGTCACTCTGAGGCAGAACATTCCAATTTTGACACTCGAGTGACGGATAACCTGGAGGACCATCAGCTAATCTGACGAACTGTTAGATTGACCGTCACAGGCCCCGATCTGCAATTTTCAACTTTTTTTTTCAAACAGGCATCTTGGTCATTTCCACTCCTCTTGGCCTTATATATATATATATATATATAAATATATGTAGAGAAGAGAAAATCATTTCTCTCCATTTCTCTCTACATTTCTTTCAATAATTCTCTAGAAACCTAGGGTTTCTTCCAAACCCAAAAATCAAATCATCTCCAAGCAATTGAAGAGATCTCCCATAAATTTCTTCAAGTTATTCAAGAACTAAGTTCCCCAAGTCAAAGGCAACAAGGTCTTGGTCTAAAAGTGTGAGAAAGAAGTTTCAAACAGGTTTCTATATCTTCAAAATCAAAATCTAAGGTATGTAGGGCTTGAACAAGAACACTCCTTCCGTTCTTGTGCCTAATGATTTAATTTCTACTATTGATCTATATGATCTTTGCAAGTGGGGTTACACCCAAATTTCTTTGGTTATGATTTATGATATTTGAGTTGAATAAGTTTGATATTTATAATTATTTCACCATTATGTTTCTTAAATTGAGAATTTATTCCATGAGTTGTATAATGTCATTATTTATTGATGATTTTTAAGCAATTTAATTCAATTTCCATGAGTTATGCCTTTCCATGAGAAATTTGACTATTGAATTTATATATATATATTGAGATTGAAAGTCAAGAACGAGTCCTATGATGTTTCCTTGAAGTTTTTGATATTTGAAATGATTTGGTAAGCAAATGTACTTGATATTGAGAATGATAGTGTTGAGTTGAGTCGAGTTAGGAATCCACAAGATGCTTATGATTTATAGATGAGATATATATTTATGTTTTGGTCTTTTATGATAGACCCATGAGTTGATATTGATTAAGGTGGATTTCCTAACGCGTTCTGAGCTGAGTCTGGGAGGAGTATTTAGCACCGAGTAGGAAATTTGGTATTTCCTCAGAACTACGTGCCACCATAGGATTGATGTTGATGATTGTGGGCCAAAGGTTGAGTATTAGATTGTGATATTGAGATTGAGGTTGTACTCCCTGGCAAGAGTACAACACCCTTGCCAATGTTGAGATCCCTCCTTATGAGGGAAGAATGTTGGATTCCATGAGGCTCACATGGTGTAGTTATCTCGGTTATAAAAAACTCCCACATCCATAATGATATAAGTCTCTTGAGTTACCGAGTCACTCTGAGTCACGAGTTAAAGATTTTGAGTTAAGTTAAATGATTTATGAGATTTATGAAACACGTGTCAGTACTGATGATTTTTGGAAATAATGTTTTAGACAATTCAAGTGAAGATAGTTATTATTGTCAGCATGCATGATTTCTCATACATTTATGATATTATTTAAAATGTTGCATCCAACCCCACATACTCAGTACACTCTTAAGTACTGACCCCCATACTCTTTTGTATTCTATATTTTTTCATGATATAGGTTCAGGTGCTCAGTCTCAGCAGCGACAGTGATCTTTGAGTACCTTTCTCTACACTTCTGCAGTTGGTGAGTCCTCATGGTTCGAGGACCTATATTTTCGGTTTTGTCTTGTTAATAGATGGTTATTTATTTTCAATTCAGTACGAGTCAGTTGGGGATTTGTCCCAATGGCTCATCAGAATTGTATAGTAGAGGCTTTGTCAGTCTAGAGTACCAGTATATACAGAACTTCAGTATTTTGATTGTACAGAGCACTATTACTTCGTATTACAGTATGTTCATGACATGGTTATTCTGATTTATGTTAGCATGATTTGCGTTATAGTGAGTTCTGAAAGTGATGATAGGCTTAGAGGGTTAGCTTGAGGCCACGTTTGAACTTAAGCACTTTGTGATGTCTCGGGATGGGCTCTTGGGGCCTTACAAGCTTGGTATCAGTGCCTAAGGTTTGAAGAGTTCTAGGGATTCTGACAAGCCACGTTGCATAAAGTCTTGATCATCGGTGTGTATCATGCCACATCTATGAGCCAGAGGCTACAGGACATTTTAGGAAAAGTTATTTCCTTCTTTCAAGAGTCTATCATGACTATGACTATTTCTTTCTGCTGCTAATTCGGGTTATCTTATGACAGAAAATGCTTCCTCGTAGAGCTCATAAAAACAACTAACGATTTTGACCCGTTGATCTTTTAGGTGAGATAGTGTCTCACGTAGAATTCTGGGTATCTTTCCAAGTGCTAGCCCAGGCGGTCACCGCCAATGCTCAGGCCAACACCCAGGCTACTGTTCTACCTCCGCAAGGGAGTAATTATGCTGCAGCCCAAGTTCGTGACTTTATGCGAATGAATCTACCTGAGTTCTATGGGTCAAAAATAGGTGAAGACTTATAAATGCATTTAGATAAAGTGAGAAAGATCACTCAGATTATGCATGTGACTAAGAAGGAGAGTATTGAATTAGCTTCCTATCGAATGAAAGATGTTGTTTATGATTGGGTAGAGATGTCGCAGAAAAGTAGAAGGGACAATGATTCTCCTGTGACTTGGTAATTATTTTATGATGCCTTCTTAGATAGATTCTTTCCCCCGGAGCTGAGAGAAGCAAAATTAGAAGAATTTATGAACTTGAGACAGGGCTCCATAACAGTTAAGGAGTATTGCCATATGTTTAACCAGTTATCTAAATATGCTCCCGGTATGATGGCTGATTCTAGAACTAGTATGAGTAAGTTCTTAGCCGGTGTATCTAGTTATATTGTGAAAGAGTGTAGATCCGCTATGATTAAAAAGGACATGGACCTTTCAAGACTAATGATTCATGCTCAGCAGATTGAAGCGGATAAAGTGAAGAAGAGAGAGAGAGTGAGAGGAAATAAAAGAGTTAGATCTTAGCAGCAGGGTTATAGTCAGACTAGATTTTCTGGAGGGATCCGCCCTCAGTTCCAGAGCTGTTCTCTCATGCCAACACCTTTATCATCCTGTACTCCTGCATTCAGAATGAGGTCGGAGCAGGGTAATAGGCCTACTATGTCCAGGTCCCAGGATAGCGTGTGTAACAGACTTTGTTCTCCCTCATTCTTGAAGTATGGTAGGGACCATCCGGGTGAGTGCTTATTTGGTCAGAGAGGTTGTTTTGGTTGCGGTAAAATGGGCCACAGGTTCAGGGATTGCCCATATGCTAGATAGAGGAGTCGCGATGTTCATCCTCAAAGTTAGACTATTAGTGCTCCAGCTGCTGTTGTTCGTTCTACTCCTCCTCAAAGTGCCTTATCTAGTACTACCGGCGGTCAGTGCCAGAATTGCTTTTATGCTATACCACCCCATCAGGAGTAGGAGGATTCACCAAATGTTGTTACTGGTACGCTCCGTGTATTTCATTTTGATGTGTATGTATTGATGGACCCTGGGTCAAGTCTTTCTTATATGACTCTATTGTGGCTATGAATTTTGAAATCTGTGCTGAAAAGATCCCAGAGCCTTTCCTAGTCTCTACACCTGTGGGTGAATCTGTTGTTGCCAAGCAAGTCTATAAAAAGTATCCTATCACTATCCTTCATAGAGTTATGCTTGTAGATTTAATTGAGCTAGACATGGTTGATTTTGACATTATTTTGGGTATGGATTGGCTTCACTCTTGCTATGCATCTATAGATTGTTGTACCCGTGTAGTCAAATTTCAGTTTCCTAATAAGCCAACTTTTGAGTTGTCTGAAAATTCTGTGTCTCCTAAAAGTCATTTCATATCCTATCTTAAAGCTAGGAAGTTGATTTCCAAAGGTTGTATCTATCATTTGGTTCGAGTTAAAGATACTAAGTATGAGACTCCAACTATTCAATCTCTTAGTGTTGTTAATGAGTTTTTTGATGTTTTCTCAGAAGATCTCCCAGGGGTACCTCCTGATAGAGAGATAGAATTCTAAATTGATCTTCTCCTTGATACACAACCAATTTCTATTCCTTCGCATTGTATGCCCCCCGCAGAACTTAAGGAGTTGAAAGATAAGAGAAGATCATTTCTCGCCATTTCTCTCCAAATTTCTTTCAAGAATTCTCTAGAAACCTAGGGTTTCTTCCAAATCCAAAAATCAAATCATCTCCAAGAAATTCAAGAAATCTCCCATAAATTTCTTTAAGTTGTTCAAGAACTAAGTTCCTCAAGTCAAAGGCAACAAGGTCTTGGTCTAAAAGTATGAGAAAGAAGTTTCAAGCAAGTTTCTATATGTTTAAAATCAAAATCTAAGGTATGTGGGGCTTGAACAAGAATACTCTTTTCGTTCTTGTGCCTAAAGATTTAATTTCTACTGTTGATTTACATGATCTTTGCAAGTGGGGTTACACCCAAATTTCTTTAGTTATGATTTGTTAGATTTGAGTTGAAGAAGTTTGATATTTATAATTATTTCACCATTATGTTTCTTAAATTGAGAATTTACTCCATGAGTTGTATATTGTCATTATGTATTGATGATTTTTAAGCGATTTAAGTCAAGTGCCATGAGTTATCCCTTTCCATGAGAAATTTGGCTATTCAATTTATATATATATTGAGATTGAAAGTCAAGAATGAGTCCTATGATGTTTCCTTGAAGTTTTTATATTTGTAATGATTTGATAAGCAAATGTACTTGATGTTGAGAATGATTGTGTTGAGCTGAGTCGAGTTAGGAATCCATAAGATGTTTATGATTTATAGATGTGATATATATTTATGTTTTGGTCATTTATGATAGACCCATGAGTTGATATTGATTAAGGTGGATTTCCTAACGCGTTCTGAGCTGAGTCTGGGAGGAGTATTTAGCACCGAGCAGGAAATTTGGTATTTCCCTAAGACTACGTGCCACCATAAGATTGATGTTGATGATTGTGGGCCAAAGGCTGAGTATGAGATTGTGATATTGAGATTGAGGTTTTACTCCCTGGCAAGAGTACAATACCCCTGCCAATGTGGGGATCCCTCCTTAGGAGGGCAAAACGTTGGACTCCATGAGGCTCACATAGTGTAGTTATGTTGGTTATAAGAAACTCCCACGTCCATAATTATATAAGTCTCTTGAGTTATCGAGTCACTCTGAGTTACGAGTTAAATAGTTTGAGTTGGTTTAAGTGATTTATGAGATTTATGGAGCACGTGTCATTACTGAAGATTTATGGAAATAATGTATCAGATAATTCAAGCGAAGATAATTATTATTTTCATTATACATGATTTCTCATACATTTATTATATTATTTAAAATGCTGCATCCACCCCCACATACTTAGTACATTCCCAAGTACTGACCCCCATACTCTTTTGTATTCTATGTTTCCTCGTGATATAGGTTCATGTGCTCAGTCTTAGTAGCGACAGTGATCTTTGAGTATCTTCCTCTACACTTCTGCAGTTGGTGAGTTCTCATGGTTCAAGGGCCTGTATTTCCAGTTTTGTCTTGTTAATAGATGGTTATTTATTTTTAGTTCAGTACGAGTCAGTTGGGGATCTGTCCCAATGGATCATCAGACTTGTATAGTAGAGGCTTTGTCAGACTAGAGTACCAGTACAGAACATTAGTATTTTAATTGTACAGAGCACTATTACTTCGTATCGCAGTATGTTCATGACATGGTTATTCCTC
>NW_025885183.1:64537-68575 GCF_002878395.1 Capsicum annuum
TTATGTTAGCATGATTTGCATTATAGTGAGTTCTGAAAGTGATGACATGCTTAGAGGGTTAGCTTGGGGCCACGTGTGACCTTAAGCACTGTGTGACGTCTTAGGATGGGTTCTTGGGGTGTTACATCTTGTTGGCTATATTTTAATTTAATGAACAAATGGGATTAAGGCACTCCCCTAAGTTAATGTGATTGTTATGGCATAGAGATAATCTTTCAAGTATCAGGGTATAGCGATACCCATGGTATGCCTTATGTTGGTTCATTGGTTAATAAATGGGTTATGTGAACATTGTTTTAAATTGGGATTAATGGGGGTTATGTAGTAAAGATGTGAAGGTATGGGTTTTTGATGACTTGTACTGGAAACTCATGTTTTCTGATGTGAGGTTTGGTCTTAATGACCTATGTGCATGGTTTACACTATTGATATATTTGTATCTTTGACTAATGTGGGGTTGGAGCATTCACTGGTATTCCTTGATACCTCTGATTTGTACAGCTAACACACACTGGGACCCTTTCAGCAGGGGGAGCTGAACCCATACAGCTCGTGGGTGCCTGTTTTGATGGCTAAGCTTCATAGTCCAAGATAATGTTTTACTTCATGTTAAATCCTGTTTCCTATCCCTACATGATATGGTATATGTATATAATTATGTGCATTGTCTCTATATGATTTTTAAATATGGATCTTGGCATTATATTTTACCCTATCCCTGAGTTTCATGCTAGTGCTCAACCGACTAACTATTTCTAGACACTGTATCCCCACGCGATCCAAGCACTAAAGATACGTCTATTTTTCCTGCGGAGTGTTGGTAGATCAGATCGGTTCATCGGTTGTTGTTGGTAAAGTGGTGAACTTCCATTCTCCAAAAGACTTGGTCATTTCATCAATTTCCTTTCATAATCTAGAATTGAAGAGTTCACTTTAACATTATCATTGTCATTGTCATTGTCATTGTTAGAGTTGAGGGTATGTCCCGACCTAGGTTATTTTTCTGATTTGTAGAGGCATTGTGGATATTACTCTAGATTGGGTTTTCATGATTGACACTATTAGTTGTCTTGAGTTATTATTCTCTATCTTGTTATATGTTGGGATTTGAGTTGTTGCTAGGTGTTATATTCAATTTGGCTAGGTATAACTTGTTTTTTATCTTCTTCATTATAGTTATATTCTACATCCTTTTTTAATTTTTTCTGTAGTGGTTTGGTTTGTACTCTGTATATATTTTCTATGTATTTCTGGGCGGTGTAGTTGTAAACTTTTTTATCTTGGTTTAGGCTATCTCGGTATGTGTTAACTTGTGAGGGTATGAATAAGTGGTGCGGATATTTAATAGATTTATTAGGTTTCTAGTGAATCTATTTTTATTTGTGCGTGGATATTCCTTAAATTTTGTTTTGATATCTTTTAATGATTTACTTTTTTCGTAAGTTATATTCATTAATTTGTTTGGTTTATTATTTTATCCTGTAGTAATTACAGAGTTACAAATTTCTGTATAATAATTTATCCTATCTGTACTGTAATATATATCTAATTCTAGATTTTCAATATTATTTATTATCTTGTGTTGTTCTTCTCGTAGTGAGTTTTTTAAATTATATAAACTATCACATGTATTTTTTTCTAAATTTTCTAAGGTTTTTTCTATCCATATTAATTTTTCTTTTAGGTTTTCCATTATTTTTCTAATTCGGTTTCTATAATTAATTTCATTATTTAGATTTTCTTGATTTTCTCTAGTTTTTCTAATATATTCTAACATATCTTAATCTGTATAATATCCTTCTGGGTAAATTTCTTCGTATAACTGTTTTAGCCAATTTATAGTTTCAATTTCGTAGCCTATCACTTTTTCTAATATTATTTTCTTAATATCTATAATTTCTATATTTTTAAGTATATATAAGATTAAAACTTTAAGATAATCTAAATGATCTATCTTTTAAAATATTTTGTAGTTGTCTGTTTTAGCCTTAGTAGTTCTTGCATATTTTTATTAAGAAATTCTATGTATTTTATATCTTTATTTTCCATGTATTTGTCTATATTTATTTTTATCTGTTTTTCTAGTAACTGTATGTTTTTCATGTAATTTATCATCGTAAGTATTTATAAGAGTAGTTAGGTAGATATGGTATATAATTTACTCTAGTCATGTAATATTTACCAAAGGCTTTTTCTAATATGATTTTTCTTATATCTACTACTTTTATATCTTTAAGTGCATACAAAATAAGTATTTTAAATTTATCTATGCATACAAAATAAGTATTTTAAATTTATCTACCATCACATCAGATAAATAATCATTCATTTTCATAAAATTGCTTTTTTCAAAGTATTCCCTTCAACCATGTACATAACAAAATATGGTCATCTTAGATTACTATATACTAGATTATTCTTAAATAATATGTTCTTCCGTCACTATTAACATGGTAATCTGGATACTTTTTTCCTTAAACAGCGCCTCTACTCTGGTTGCTCCCCGCCACGGCTTCTTGCCTCATTGGTTTCACCTTTAGGATGACATAGTCCTTAGGGATCTTTCTCCGTTTCTTCTTTGTTAATAAACTTCTTAACATATTATTCTTTGAATAATTCTACTATAAAGTAACTAATATGAAATTATTTTATCATATTATGATTGTTGGGAATTATGAATTTAGATATTCATAATCATAAATAAATATACCTGTTCGGGTAGTTTTGATATTTCTGAAGTTTGTTCCTCCATAGCTTTTTCCATTGAAATATGCCTATTTAATTAACTGAGTAAAGTATTTGTTGTGGAATGGAGAGAATGTTTGCTTCAACGCATGAAGGCTTGCCTTTGCAATGCCTTCTGCTTTCTTTATTTATTGAACGAAAGAAACAATCTTTACATCTTTACATAAAGAAAAAACAAAAGCTATTACTAAGAAAGTCAAAAAGGCTATAGGTCTAAAAAGCTACCTACCCTAAAAAGCTAAGAAAGGTCAAAATTTACATAAATGCTCTACATAATTGCTAACTTATAATCTTATCGTAAGACTAAAAATCTGTACAATAAATGGTCCAAATATCTTATCTTCTGTTGATTGATGTTGTCGTATCTGCTATATCTCCATTATTGCTCCTTATCTTATCTTTCTAGCTGGCATTTTGTCTTCTTGATTTTTATTCTAGATGTACTTCTGGAATAATATTATCTTCTCCATTACACCTTGAACATTGGTGATCTGGATATTTATGTCCAATTATTTTACAATATCTTGTCAGTAGTCCGTCTGAAATAAATCCTTTTTTTATTGCTCTTGCGGTAGATTGTTTTTCTGGATTGAGTAGTGTCATTATCCATTGTCTGACGTCTTCCATATCTGCTTGTCGTAGCTCTTTTGAATTTGAGTAAATCATTTGATGATCTCTCGAATAATAGCTCCATATTGGGTTTCCATTAGTATTATTATTTGCTAGTTCTTGAATAATCGTAGCTAGTCCATAAGTCGTTTGTTTGTGTAGAAGTCCGGTATCTCAATTCTAGGTATCTCCGATTGTTGTGTGATATCTTCTGGTATGATCATGTCTCTAGTTAGTCCTACCTTTACAACTTGTATAACTGGTTTTATTTCATCATATAGTATCTCTGCCGGTGCAGTATAACACTTTATATAAAATAAATTTCCTTTCGTTATTCTTTTGTATGTGGTGAATATCTTGTATAATTCTTCCATAGCTGTTAATTCTTCTCCGTATTGGGTATATATGGTGTTTAGTAGTCCATAGTCAAAACAAGTTTTTACTAGGCTTGGGTTAGTTTTGGGTAGTGCAATTAGTTTGTTATATCCTTATAATTTTTGGGTTATATAGTTGGTATTTGGTTCTTTGATGTTTGTAGCTCTGGGATTATGGTTTAGGAAGGTTTGTACTCTGTATATATTTTCTATGTATTTCTGGGCGGTGTAGTTGTAAACTTTTTTATCTTGGTTTAGGCTATCTCGGTATGTGTTAACTTGTGGGGGTATGAATAAGTGGTCTTTTTGT
>NW_025885184.1:0-5319 GCF_002878395.1 Capsicum annuum
GAGATTATTATCAGTATTTTGGGATTTTTTTATTTATGATCTAATCTGCAATTCATGAGTTATTATTCATCTCTGTAAGTTTATCTTTCAAATCATGAATTCAATTATGTGTTTCATTTTTTACATCATGAGTGGTAAAATTCCATTAACCTGAGTTATGGGATCTAGGGTTAGGTCTTGATGAGATGCTAAGTATTCAAGATTCAAAAGGTGGTAGGATTTTTTGATAATTCTAAAGTTTTAATTAATGTATGTTGGTTGCAAATAGTAGACATACCTACTTTGATTTGCTTGAGAAAGAAATCAAATATAGTAGGAAGTGAATTATCAATAGGGACACGGAAATACTTTGTTTAATAATCAGCGTTGTAACAAGGTTGGTTAACCTGAGGTAAAATCTAGGCAGTAAATAGAAATTCCCTAAGTCCAAGTGGATTAGGGAATTAAACTCTTAAGTAGGTCGAGAGACATTTATGCATAACATCGATAAATATAGCTTATTATCCTACTTACCGTGAGAATCTTGAAATACTTTTATCATCTGTCATTTATCGAAAGCCCTTGTGAACATAATTTGGGTTATTTCATAAACTTTTGACTTACAAACACCGAAAGTAAAGTGACAAACAATAACTTGTTAAACCTAAACCCCCTATTTCAGGAAACATTAAACTATCAGTGGATTAAATTGCAAATAACTTGAGTTCACACCATATTCCCTGTAGGATTCAACCCCAACTTAGTTGGGTTTTATATTGACAACGGTCGCTTACACCCATTCAAGAGTGTAATTTGAGCGTTATCAGTAATGGAACCCTAAATGGTAAAATGGTTTGGAATGGTTAAATGGTAAGATTTGGTGGTCATGGTTATGGTTAATTAAACTTTCTTGTCAGGTACAAGGGAATTTCCCAAGTAAACAAGTTAATGAACAACTTATGGGGTACATCTAATTCCCCCAAGCAAACTTAATAACGGAACACTTATGGGTTACATGGGATTCCCCTAAGTTAACCTTATAATGTAATCTATGGATACAAGAGAATCCCTTTAGATAAAAAGGTTGGCAAAGGATAGTGCTTGAAAGCTATAGTCGGTAGACGATACCACTACTCATAGCCTTGGTTAATAATTATGGCATAATGGTTTGGTTAGATGTTAATGGTTTTAATTGGAAAATAATAGCGGGGTGTGATAACTAATCATGAAGGTGCGAGTTTAATGGATGGACACTAAAAACTCATGTTTGCCGACATGAGGGTAGGTCACAGAGACCATATATGATACTATGAGGTATATTGGAATACTATAAATACACTATACATATGTGTCATGGAGAGCAAAATCTACTTGGGAATCTCCTACTCTTATGGTATTCCAGTTCATATGACTACACGCATCGAGGCCTGTTCAGGAGGTTACACTCCCATATAACCTGTGGGTAGTTCTAGGATGGTTAAACTATACATACCCAGGTTAAGGGTTTTAAATGCATGCTAAACCCGATTAACTTTCCTGACATGGTTATATATATATATACGCATATGGTTGATTTACTTGGTTTTACTGAATGACATTATTTTATCCTTATCCTGAGTTTATGCTAGCGTTCACTCGCTAACCCGTCTTCAGGCGGCTGTATCCCCACGCAATATAGGAACCGACTATTTTACTCCTTCTGCTTAGTCACCAGATTCATAATCAGCTATTGGATTGAAGTGGTGAGTTTCCATATTCTTGAAGGCTCCATTTCATGTCATGGATGTCTTTACATACATTGATCATTTTATGAATATTGGTTTTGGCTATGGCTGGGGCATGCCCCAACTGGATATTATTTTTCTTTTGGTTAGAGGCTTTGTGTAACTACTATGGGTTGTAATGAAAGTGTTGTATTGGTGTCAACCCTTTTATGTTATGTTATTTTATGGATATGAACTTGATTTTTATATTGGTTTGTTTATGGTTATGGTTATAGTTGTTGGTTGATAATGGATGGTTAGACTTGCTTGGGTTGGTCACGGTTATAGACCTATCCCAGAGTCTCGAATCGGTATAAACGCTATCTTGTCATGCATTCGAAATTCATTCAACTCGGGATATACATATTTTGGGGTCGAATTGGGTAACAGGGGTTGTCCCTAGTCATGGTTGGACATGGGATACCTATTACGACAAGTCCCTAGTTCGAATCATGTCAACATCACTCCTAAAGTGAGTGTTGAAACATTAATGAATAATAATGATCTCCATCTAATTGCATATGAAAACTATATGATTGACTACACAATTATAGCATGTTATTACAAGAAAAAAAAATTCAAAATGACCCAAAATACAAGGTCAAGGATATAAAGGTTGACTTACATAAGGTGTTTGAAGTAAATGTAAGTGAAGCAAAATACAAAAGAGCAGCAAAAAAGATTTTAAAATCTCTACAGGGTATTTTTACATATTCTTACAAAAAAATAAAGGCTTATACAACTGAATTAATGAGGTGCAATATAGAATCTGATATTGTGATTTAATTATCTAAGGAGGAACTATAAAGTAGAGAATAATATCTCTAAGAATGCATATTTGCTTCAAGGCATTGAAGATAGGTTTTAAGGCAGGTTTAAGGCCACTCATTTGGTTAGATCGTACTTTCTTAAATGGAAAGCCAAGGGATAATTATTAGTTGTTGTTGGTCAGGACAAGATGAATTGTTTCTATCCTATAGCATGGTATATGGTCAACAAAGATACCAAAAAGACTTGGACTTGATTCATGCAACATTTGCAACATTCACTTGAAATTCAAAGTGGTGAAGAAATAATATTTATATTAGAAATTCATGTAACATTATTTTCTAATACTATTGATTTATTTAATTTGTATGCTGATTATGATCAATGATGTGTATTTATTTTCATGTGATGTTTAGGAACTGTTTGATGCAGTAAGGAATGTTTTGCCTATTACACATCATAAATATTGTGAAACATATATTGAGGAAAGTTGGTGTAGTAGATGGGGTAAACGTGAGATGGAGAAGCTTTTGTGATGGTATGCATGGTCCTTTTTTATTAAGAGAATTTGAAGAACAACTTTAAGAGATCAAGCAAAGAAGCTGAATAGATTTAATAGATAGGTATCCACCCAAAAGATAGTGCATGATTTATTTTGATACAATGTGCGAAAATCATCTAGTGGACAATAATCTTACAGAGTCCTTTAATGAATGGACACTTAAATAAAGATACATGCCTATTATTGAAATGTTGGAAGAAATTAGGGTCAAGGTGGTGACGAGATTGATGAAAAATGAGTCCTTTGTGATGAAGTAGAAAGATGACCAGTTTAGTCCACAAAGTGAAGTATTGTATAATGAGTTTTTAAAAATATCTCAAGTTTGTAGGGTGAGTGGCAATGGGGACAATGGCTATAAAGTCACAAAAGGTGAAAATCGACACATCGTCAATCAGAATAAGAAGAGGTGCACTTGTAGGACATGGGATCTTACTGAAATTCTATGTCCACATGCAACTACTTCCATGGAGCATAAGAAAATGAAGCCTTATTGATAGGTATTACAATAAGGGAAAGCTTTGCAATCTTACAAATAAAAGTTACAGCCTGTTAGGGGAGAAGTCTTCTGAAAGTTTGACATATCACAAGTCATCGAACCATCAGATATGGTCAAGTTTGTTGGCATACGTAGGAGTCAAAGGAATAGATAAAAAAGAGGCAAATAAGAGGCAAAGAGAGTAGAAGCAATCAAAAAAAAATGAAGTGATAATATGTGGCACTTGTGGACTGCCAAATCATAATTCAAGTGAATGTGGAAAGTTAATTTAATTAGACTTTGTATTTGAGGCACTTTTGTCTAATAATAATATATAATGATTATTTTTTTATAATGTTAAATCATGCAAAACAAACTACTATTAAGAATAAACAACATGTTGGGGGAAGGAGGAAGCAGCAACATGGGAATGCCTTAGCTGATGAAGATATAAACTTAAAAACTCCCAATTCAGGGAAGATGATGAAAAGTCTCTTCTAATTCCTAGAACAGAATCAAAAGAAACTTATCTACAAAGACTACAAAGTAGACAAAGGCCACAACAACCAACTAGGAGTAGAGTTAAGTTTCAGAGGTGACAGATATTATGTTAGTGAACCAACTAACCTTCCATAACACCATCTGAATTAACTTGGAAGGGAAAAGATGTCATTACTACTAACTAGATACAAGCATAAAAACTGAAAAGTTAAGGACAAGAAGAGGATAGTGCCATTAACCTTATATTTTGGGTCTGTTTTAAACCAGTTTTAGGTATATTTTGAATCTATTTTTGGTGACTATTTAGGAAATCTTTTTGGATCTATTCTATTTTGATGACTATTTTGACATGTAATGGGTCTGTTTTGGTGACTAGTTTGGTGACGAGCTTTGCTACTGGTTTGGACATGTTTTGGGGTCTAATGTAGACTACACTCTTTTGGCTATTATGGACATCTTCTATAGACAGGATGGTATATATACATATATATATAACTGGGGCATGAGTTAATTGACATATGTTTTACTTAATTTAATTACTTAATCATGATAAAGAACATTAGTTTGGTGTATACACCGGATGCATGTAAGTTTTTTCCACTCCCAAACTTACACGCAACCGGTGTGTACACCAAGCCAATACATGTATGTCATTTGTTTGCATTTAAAGTTCATGTTACTTAACCATGATTAATTGATATATGTTTTACTTAATTTAATCATTTAACCATGATAAAGAACATTAATTTGGTATATACACTGGGCACGTGTAAATTTTTTAAGGATTGCTTTTCTTTTAAATGAATCTTACTCGTTACAAATTTGAATTAGTCGGAATACTCCCTATTTCCCGATTTGAGATTAACTATTAGTTAATATTTTCTTAACCATTCAAGATTATGGTCAAGAGTTTAATTACTAAAGCCAAGGTAATATGTCATTCCTCGTATAGGTTTTTTAGTTTCTTGTAAATCTATTTTACTTCTAATTATAATAATTTCTTTTGTATGTAGGTTTCCAAAATAGCACTAAGAAAGGAAGAAAGCCCGAATAATCGAAAACCTCTTAACTGAGTTAAACTAAAGCCTTTGATTTTATCATTAGTGCTTGAATAAATGATATGTTAAAGAATAAACACTTGTAACTTAGTATCAGTTCTAATAATAAAAGTTGTGTTTGCTCATAAAATTTTGTGCTACTTTAGAACTATATATTATTACTCTCTTAGTCCTTTTTTACCTGTCCATATTTGTAAAATTAAATGTCCAACA
>NW_025885185.1:0-1300 GCF_002878395.1 Capsicum annuum
AATGCAAGGATTGCTTCTAAGAATCACACCCTCATATAATAGGTGGGTTCCCATCCTTCGGTTCACTCGGTGCTAATTTCTACTCCTATCTGAATAGACACCGAACATGATTAACTGAACTGGACTAGACTGAATTCACTGAGTTCTGTTAACTGATGGAGTACTACTGAGGTTACTAAATTACTGAGCTTTCCTGAGTCACATGACTGACTGAGTTCTATGGATCATGGCTTGACTGAGGATATCGTGAAAATATGACATTGGATCTAGGTACACAGCTATATTTTTCAGGTACAAGTACCCCCAGGAATCGATGGAAAGAAACTGACAAAGCATGACTTTCTTGAATACATGACCAACATCAACAATCCATTATATAATAAGTTAGAGATTTCATGAAGTACAAGTTCTAAAGCACCACAAGGGCTACACATGTATCCATAATTCACATGATATTTCATCAAACATTTGACGTGCATAAACTTGTACATGAATGGGAATTTCATATTATCACACTAGTATGGCCCTTTTCCTTCATATAGGCATTTAATCAAACACATGGGGAGCATACTTTGGTTATACCATCATTAATGCATCTAATTGTCATGGTTGCATAAATAAATTCGCAAATTTAAAAGGTTTATCATGATTATTATGCAAATCATCATATACTAGGGTCAATCATTGGATTATGTAATTTAAAACATGAATCAAAATCCCACAACATCATGAAAATGAATTTCAATTCAATTTAAATCATGAACATTTATAAACACACAAATCTTGGATTTTGAAAAGAGATTCTTGAGCTTCATGGGTGAAAGGGACCCATGAATCAACACATGACATACCTGGGTGGATGATTTCTTAAAGATTGATGGAGGAAAGCTTGAATTCTTGACTTGGAATTAAAGATCTAGGGTTTCTTGTTCTTGGGGATTAATCTTTGAGATAAACCCTAATTTGATGTATAGATGAATAATGAACTTATGAGCCTTGGTTTGATATAATTAGCGTTTACAACGGATGGAAAAAGACCCAAATATCCTTTTAAAAACGACTTTAAATTGTTGAACGGGATCTGCAACGGTCCGTCGCTGGCTCGACGGTCCGTCGTCCTAACCGTCGCATGTGGACCAGAATAGGGGTTCACTACCTTAGTAGCTATGGCTTGGGTGACGGTCCATCGCAAGTTTGACGGTCCGTCAACCTGTCCGTCGCACCTTAGCCAGAAGATTGAATTACTGCCTTAACTGTGACATTTTAGGCGACGGTCCGTCGCTAGATCGATGGTCCGTCA
>NW_025885186.1:0-3591 GCF_002878395.1 Capsicum annuum
AAAGCTCATAAATCTTGTAAACCAACATGAATCAAAACTCAACAACAGCTAGAACATCAATTTCAGCACACATGAATCATTAACAACTCATAAAAATAAAATCTTTGAGTTTTAGAAAAGGTTACTTGATCTTCTTGGATGAAAGGGACCCAAGAATCGACATCTACATACTTGGGGAAAACTCTTTTCTTGAAGGACTTTGGAGAGATTTCTTGTCTGCTCTTGACTCTCTCTTGACTCCTCTTAATTTTTGATTGAAGTAGAAGAGAGGATTTGATTTTGGAAACCCTAATTTTTGGGTGAAAGAAGAGAAAATGAGGTTGAAGGCCCTCAACCAGATATTTATAGAGGCTAGAGAAAAGGGGAAAAGACCAAAAAACCCTTGGAATTAAACTAAAAAAATCTCCAATTTTACATGCTGGCGCGACGTGCCATAATTGCAAGAGTTCACAGGACATTGGACAATTAAGAAACTGTATGATAGCACGACGCGGTGGAAATCGCGTTGCCATCTTGGTTGTGAACTGGAACTATACCACAACGTGGTGGAATCGTAGAGGCTCCCTGGAAATCGACAAATTCTGAAATTAAGCCTTGGAGCGATGCGCCATTGTCGCGAAGGCTCACTGGATTTTGACAATTTCCTTTTTGGAAAGCTGTCCAAAACTCTGTATATGACATATTCTTATTCTCAGGATCTACTGGCTGAGGGGGCTAGTTATCAACCCTATGGACAAAATCTCTGCGAGGAGGCATACTCTGCAAATGGAAGGAAGAAATAGATTAGACTGAGAATCAACTTGAGCTCATGCTCACTCGTACAATCTAAATACTGAAAGAAGGGAAACTACTCCTAAAACCTCTCGGAGCCTCATGTACAAAAATATGGCATGCAATACACCCATGCACAAGACTCTACTAGATATGGCTTTTTAGACTCCCTAGGACACTCTTTAACCTTAGGCTCTGATACCAAGTTAGTAACGCCCTGAGATCCCATCCCAAGATTTCACACAGTGCTTATGACCCCGAAGGACCACAAGTTAACCCTTTACTGATATTTGTACCTATGCACTGCATAATATCTTAAATAAATACAGAAACTAGCCATAAGGTTCAACACATCTATGAATACTCAAAACTGAAAACTTAACACTAATATATCCATCTGAAAAGCCTCTAAACTGTCTGAGCTGTGGAGTTGATGGGATATGTCCCTAACTAACTTCATCAATTGAAAGTAAACAAAATTTTATGGAATAATAGTAAATTAATATTTGTAATCGAAAGAAGAGGACTCACGACTATGGCTACTGTTGTTGGCTGGGACTAAACTGCTAAGGAAACTCTGGATCCTATGCCTCTAAACCTATGGTGTCAAATAAAACACCATAGCGCAAATTTGTCAGTACAAGGATGTACTGAGTATGTAGACGGGGTAAGGCTAAATGCAGGGGCTCATGCATGCATAATATCTAAACTGAATAATCATGAAAATGTCAAACGAGATACATACACATACATGAATGCATAGACCATAGTCACAATCATCACAACTCTAGAGACTGAAACTCAGATACTGCCTTACTACAGACTGAACTCACTACTGACACTGAGATATTGAGACACTGACTCATCTAATACTGATGACTGAGAAACTAGATGTACTTATATCAATGACTGAATTTTGAGCTTACTGCTCTCGACTGACAGGATTAGAGATCAACTTCTTTAATGAATGATTCTGGAAGCTATTATCAATGATAAAAAATATGATTATATCTGAATCTGACAACAAGGATACTCAATAGAATCTGACACTGTGATCACGCCTTTCTGGCAGCATATCTATAAATATGATATCAAATAACTGTATATGAGACCAAGCCTATCTGACGGATGGTCCATGAATCAATAGAACTATCTGAGTTCCTTATAGAGATAGATGACTGTATCTAATAGTCCTAATTTTTGAAGATTGATACTAAGACTGACACTGAATCTAAAATTGAAATTGAAACTGTGGGAAGTAGTTACTTAACCAACATGCACTAACCTACCACAGGAGGGGTCCAACCTATAACCCCAGTTGGAAGGGTGTCAATACCATTCCACGGGTATAGACCTCTCTCTAGTTAATCCTCTCTAAAGGATGACCCTCAATAGAAAGTTAACCTAAGGCAATATCATAGTCAAATACTCTCTCTCTAAAGGTGACAGCCTTTACTGATGGAGACCCTACATCCTACGCTGGCTACGCAGGTTTGGTGGTCAGGGATTGGTACTAACGACTCCAACCTCTCTCTCGCTAAATGGGAGAAGCTTCCATCTCTTTCCTCACTCGGTGCTAGTTTCTACTCCCAACTGAAAGACTCTGAACTGAATTCTTAACTGAACACAACTAAACTAAATTTGATACTGATAACTGATCATGTTTCTTAAAAGATCTTATTGAATTATGCTAAGATCACTTAGTTCTGTATCAAATGGAAATGGTATTAAATCACGGTATCTGACTAATGATATAGAGCTTGAATAGATAATTCAGTTAGTATCGAGATTAGAATTAAATACTTGCATACTAATAGATCTGAGATAAGTACAGAGCTAAGGCTATATTACTAGAGATATAGAGATTACAGAGATTATTGAGATTTCTGAGCTTTCTTACATTCTGCAATTGCCTAAGGATATAGAGTTCTATAGCTCACTGAGTCCTAAAAATCATGGCTCAACTGGAATTATTGTGAAACTGACACGAGCTCTAGACATCAACTAAATTGTTGTGTATAAATACCCCCAGGACTCGATAACATAAAATAAAGCATAATCATTCCTCCATCATCAAAACCATTCATTCATCATCATCATCACAATCATTCATTCATCATCATTATCGTTAAAGCATCTCTTCAAGTATTTAGGAAACATAACATACCTTCACCTTTACAATCATTAAGGCATCGCATCAAGTATTTAGGAAACATCAACATATACTAGCATAGGGAAATATGCTACTAGATTATACTTTCTTTAACAAGGTCTTACCATAAGTACTTCACACCTAAATCAGTCTTGACATGTATTTGGACATCACATGATATGGGAAAAACTTCATACTATTATGTCTCAACTTACTTGCTAACCACTTGGAATATATTAAAAGCTTAGCATATATCATAGAGCATATAATTGGGGAATTTACAACCATCATATCTCAACTTGTTCACTAAGGTCTTTCAACAAACACTAGGCATGCACGGGTTTACACTTATTTGGTGATTTCCCACTATCATGGAATAATTCATTCACATGGGCATTTTATTAAACACTAGGCATGCATATACTTGCTTATACTTTGGGGTTTCCGAATCAACATACTATAGTGACCCTTATGCTTCACCTAATCTTTTTATCAAACTTATGGGGAACATGCTTTACTTATTCAACCATTTCTACACTCAAATGACATGGACACATCACATACAAAACCACTTCAAGAGGGCTCATCACAAACATTATATAAATTCCACATACTAGGGTCAAAGCTCATAAATCTTGTAAACCAACATGAATCAAAACTCAACAACA